>NC_052955.1:9554122-9854122 GCF_013358895.1 Oreochromis aureus | reverse complement strand
TTTTTTAAACTTACTTATCTGCTTACTTATGTTTTGTTTTTTCTTGTTTTAAAATGTTTAGTTTTTATTAATTTTTGGTGTTATTTTTAGTTGTTTGTTGTTGTAATATGAGTGTTTGGCAGATTATAAGATTTGAGAAGTTAGGAATTGTTTTGCCCACTATCACCCGTAACAGACATATAAGGCACCTTATATGTCTGTTACTATATATATAAGGCACCTCTAACAAATCCTTATAATACAAGCGCATCAAACACAGTCACAATATCCCATTTTATACTCCCTATTAAACAGATGCACCAATTACTACTCATGTTTTACGTGGCAATTTTTGACCAAATTGACTAACAGTAAATTTTCCTGTATGTTTTCATTTTATTTGATTTTTGAAATCCATGTTATTGTTTTATTTCAGTTAAGTATTTTTTTTTCCGTATGTACAGTCTTATAAATAGAGGAGCCTTGAGGAACCTTTTGAGGTTCCTTGAAGTTCCTCTGAGAAAATTTCTTTCACAGATCCACTTTGCAGTGTTAGAATTCATTTCTGAACTTATTATTAAGTAATAGTTATTGTAGTATTGTAGTAGTTATCTATTGTCAGTAGTGCTTTAGTAGTATTGAAAATACATAAATCATAATTGTGATTTTATTTACTCATAGATAGCAAGAGACAGCACATAAAAGTATTTTATTATTTCAAGTAAAATCTGTATGATATTAAAAGTACAGAGAAGTACAGAACTTAGAAGTACAGTTTTATATTTTCAGTACAAGACTACATTTTAATAGATCAAAAAGTGACATTTTAAGCACAGTTACATTACAGAGGTATTAGACTTTCTAGCCTTTGTTGTACTGCTGTCACTATGTAGATCAAAAAGTTTAATTTGAACCCAGGTTTAGATGTTTATGTTATGCCATGTCTACACTGATTAAAATACAAAAAAAGAAGTTACAGTATAGTAGTATTTTTTCCCAGGGGGGAAACAGTGGTGGGATCCATATGAAACAACTCACAAAAGGCAATTCGTCTACCAGCCCAGTTCAGCTGCAGATATTTTCCTGTAAGCAAAATCATGGACTTATAAGGGCTCTAAATAAGCACATTATGTATGGTTGTGTGTTTAATTGTGCGTCTGTGCTGGTACTTCTGTAGGAAGCCCCTGTCAACGTCATTGATAGACTCATATTCACAGTCTGGACCTTTTGGTTCAAGTATATACAGTAAGGACTTTAGCTGGAAGCCTGCCTGTAAACCTGAATGCATTCGTACAGGAACAGCCTCAGGACAGAGGAGAAATAACCCACATCCCAGCAAGGTTAGTACCAAGCCTCAGTTTTACATTTTTGTGAAATGGCATGCTTGACCTTTCACAGTGTATTGTAACCTTTAAATCAAGCTATTTTTCCCCAAGTCTTTCATGATGTGGAGGCTGCCAAGGGATGTTGCAAGAAACTCTGACCATATTGCATTCCCTTTGAAATGTCTCCCTTCTGAGGGTGAGATCCGTAAAGCCACACAGTACCTCTCCACCTACAAATGTGACTTCATGGGTACACCTCAAGGTACACAATTTTCAGTCAATCTCATGTATACAACAACTTGTTAGAATGGCTGAAGACATCCGTGCACACAGGAATATCCAGATGTCATAACATTTCATAATATTTCTCTCTACAGTTCATTTTCCATTTGCCATTCATTTTCTTTTTGTCATGGTATTTTCTTTTTGACAGGGTACAATGACACTGAAAAAGCAGCCAGGTGGCTTGCACCTATGCACAACAGGCACCGCATATCACTCTCTACTGACACTGTGATGAGGGCCAATTACCGCCAGCCAAACCAAAAATCTGAACTCGTGGCCAGTGTTTCTCACTGCTGCAAAACATATCCAAATGTGACCTGCCCCGGTATAGGTACTGTCTACTCAGAAACTATAGAAGATGCATGTAAACAGCAGCTCTGGTGATTTGCAGTGTATTAGATGATGATTCTCTATGTTACAGTTCCCACTGTTGTACCAAGAAACTTGCAGATTCAGAAGAAACGTGCTAATGTAACAACCTATGACCATTTTTTTGGAAAGCCAGTCAATACTGTCACATCTGTGATGAAGTCTCTGACACCCCAGGAGCTGGAGCAGTTACACAGAATTTTACCTGAAAGGGGTTAGCACCAGTTTGTGTTTTTGGATGTTTTAGCATCATAACAGATTGTTCAGTGATTGTGATTTGACAGACGTGCCTATGTTGGTTTTTATCTTTTGGCTTTACAGAGCAGGAGGCTTTAAAAGTGGTTTTGAGTAAAGATGTCTGTCCAAACAATAAGGAGAAAGTCAATAAACTTCCAGCAGCTGTGCGTGACTCAGACTCGCCAGAGTGGAGCTCAAGCTGGCCAGGACCTCACTGAATTTCATCATTTTATATTAGCTGTTTGTGTTTTTATATAATCTCATTTCACTCTGTAAAATCAGCACAATAGTATTATGAATTAAAGATGAAAGAATTCATTTTTGCTGATTCAGTTTTTGTGTGTGTGATAATTGTGACCTAACCTCTGTGCCCAATAATCAAATGTTCCCTTCCTCTCTTAATTTTATATCCCATATATTCCCCCATCTGACTCAACTCAATTTTTATACAGGTTGATAACAATAAAACAAAAATGCTTAACCTTTGTTGACACATATTAGCAACTGTAGGTTTGCAATGTAAATTAAATGAAATGAGGGTTAAAATGTGGCACAGTAGTTTAAAGAACAAGACAATATTTCAATATCTTATATTTATCCATTTGCAATGTTTACATGGTCACAGCCCTGATTCTTTGCAAGCACTGGGTCTTGTTTTAAGCCGTGTAGTCTCAGTTGTCACTTTTGGTGTCTTAGTTACCAAGGGGCCACCTGCTCTGTTCAGGTGTAATGCATAAGTGAGTATCAGGTGAGCTAGTGTAAGATCTGACTGATTAACGTCTGTTTGGAGGTCTCTTTGAAGAAATGTTTAACACTAAAATGTGCCTTTTACATCACACCAACCTTTAAGATACAGGAATTAAAAAGAATGCCTTTGGGGAAAAAGGTTCGCTCTTCTTCAGCTTCAGGAAGATTAGAGACTCAACATGTACACAGGTAATCTGCTCTGTTATTGTTTACCCTGCCGCCACTGGAAATCACATTGCTTTTAAATGTCAGCTCCAACAGAGTTTAAATGTCTAGACAAGTGATAAAAGTTGAAGCCTTGCTTTGTTCTCAGTCTTGGTTACAAAATGTTTGCTGTAGTCATGGGGCTTGTGTTGCCATCTGTGGTAGTACTTAGTAGTTATCCTGTAATGCAGGAAGTGCTGTCACCTGGGAATCATAATCACATTCCTAGGATTAAACAGATCATGTGCAACATCGCTAATGTTTCTTTTTCAAACATGTGAGAATTTTGATTCCTCTAATAAGTCCCTTATTGTATAACTGAAGGCCAAACATTATTTACCCATATATCAAATCCTCCAGCATCCTCTCAGAACTGAGTGGTTTAGGGGAGAGGACAAGAAACACATCTGGGCTGGGATATCGGGATGAGAAAGCAGATGATTCTTCAGTACCAAGACAACTGACTGACAGCGAGGATGGAAAAGAACAGCCTGATTGGTTGGTGAAAGAGCTGCTCAAACAGAGCAGACGAAGACACTCTGTCACACTCGGAGATAAAGAGAAAATCACGAGACAGCAATATCACCTTATCAATTCAACTTACAACCTCAAGGTAAAAATCAAAATATCTAGCTAAATGTGAAATGAAATGAGTGAATAAATGTTAACCAAACCATCTCTCCAAGAAAAAAGGCCAGGTGGGTTAACGTCATTATAGATTTTCACACCTTACCCATGAGCTTTCTTTTCTAGAGTTGCTACATTTAGCCTGAAGATGTCACTAGAGTGCTGCAGTTCTGAACTTGACTTTACAGACCCTGTTACAGATCCCGAAGAGCTTTTAAACTTGACTACAGCTGAAGCACATCCTACCAGTAGCAGCATGGATGTGAGCTAATGCCAAAAATGCCATTTTAAATCAAGTTGATGATCAATTTACTTGCTCCCTGACAGCACATCGGGCAGGACAATCTATCCCACAGCCCAGGATGGCCATGTGTCAGGCCAAAGTAAAACAAACATTGTGGCTGAGCCAACTACTTAAAAGGTCCCCAGTAGATTCAAATTCAAGCTTTCAAGCTGACAAAAATGATAGAATTATGTGGGAGGCTGGTGCAAATGCAGCAGCTCAACTTAGTGGGTTTCAGTTGCAGATGTCAGTCAGACTCCTAGCTAATGTAATGAGCAGTGCGCCTTAACAGATTAGGCAGAAAAGGCTCAGGAGTTCAAAGTTATGCATCTCTTATAAAGGGATCTGCAAGGCAGTCGAGGTTATGTGAACACTTTTAGTCCTTCCATCACTCTGACTGATTAAACAATTATCTCCCCAGTTCAGGAGATACCGTGGGGAAACCTCAACCCTAGTTTCATCCTTGAGGAATTAGGCTGTTTATCCGTGTTATTTATTAATGATAGATCAAAGAGCTTCATGGATCAAGGACCAGTTGCTAGGAAACCATGGAAAATCTGAGGATAGGCCATTAACACAGAGAGCGTGGCCTGCCATACGGCCTTGTGGAAGCATCTTCGAGACATGACATTGCTGGTGGTGCCTGTGGTGACCATTACAGATAGTCATTATACTCTGAGGTTGAGCCCTAATCCTATGTGCTGATAATGGTTCAGTGTAAAATAAATATATACATAAATAAATACTTTTAATTTGCATTTTTAGCATTCAGATTTTAAGAACTGCCTGGTGAGTGGATTTAAATGGAGTGAAAAAAAATGGAAGAAGCATATTTGCCAATTGCACTTAATTACTTGTTTTATTTTTCATCATGCTGATTTATTGTAATAATCCAGGCTGTCTTGCATAATAGTAACTGTTACAATTCCCTCCTTCCGATTAAGATTGATGAGAAAATATCACTTGAGACCCTCGAGAAACTGAAACTAGCATTTGAGGTATTGTGTGATCTCTTCTTTTTTTAAAAAATGTACTGTCAGGTTATTCATTTCAGAAATGTGATTTGATTTTTTTTTTCCTTGCAAAGGAATTTGAATCAGGTGGATTGAGATACATTGATGTGGCCAAATTTGGACCTATGATGAAGAAGTGCTTGGATTTACCTAATGCAGTAAGCCAGCATGACACATCTTTTTGCATCTCTGTCTCAGATTTTTTAAAATCTGCCTCGTCTGTATTTCTGTTTATCTGCAATTAAGGCAATTGCCTGAATAACTTACCATAGAAAAGTGTCAGCTCATTCTTCCACTCTTTAAATTTCACAGACCTACATGGAGATTCAAGGGTTATTTAAGAAGATTGATTATTTAGGCAAAGGGACGATTTCATGGGTGAGATTATTTATATGTTTTTTGTGGAGCATACACCCCTTCAAAACACTTTCCCATGTATGTAAACACCAGGATTATGCAATTTAAAAAAAAAAGCTAGACAGCAGTAAAATCACTTTGGCTAGTGGGGATTTGTGAACGAAGTATAACTAATAATTATCAGAGCCCTCCTAGCGCTAGGTTGACTGTAAACTAATATATTCATCTTGTGCAGTAATAGTAATGTATCTTCCCTGCACATTGGATTATGACCTTTAATTTAATTGCAAAATTTTAGATTAATAAAGAAAAGGCTAAAAATAATTCCATAAAGAATTGATACAAATGCAATAATAATAATACACAGAAGAACACTGGCATTTCTAACACACAACATAATGTGATACAGGGTGAGTTCTGCACATACATGCTGCAGCAGTATAAAGGGCAGGAGGAAACTGCAAGACGCAACAACCAGGTGGCCTTCATTCTGCCAGCCACCATGAATTCCTTTAATCATGGGATTCCTATTGTCAACATCCAGTCTACCCATGATGGCACCATCGTAACAGTGCGAGAAGACGGGCGTGCCTGTCACTGGAGTCCTGAACTTAAACCCCAGAAGACCAAACACCTATTTGTATGTTTCAGCTTGTGCACATTTACCTGAATGCTTACCGTCAACACATCCCATGATCACTTCCTGACAACTTTTTAAAGTCTGTTGCATTCAGCCTTGAGTTAAGCAAGCAAGCAAGCAAGCAATTTATTTATATAGCACTTTCAGATCAGCCCCCAGCTGAACACAAAGTACTGTACACTTGACATGCCAAAAATGATACATTGAACATGTTAAAAATGAATAATAATAATAATAATAATAATAATAATAATAATAATAATAATATAAAATAAATAAAATATATATATAAAAAGATTATTAAAATGACATTTAAAATAATAAAATTAGCACAAATAGCAAAAACAATAATAAAATAGTATAAAAAATGATGATGAGAATTACATTTAAAACAATAAAATCAGCACATTAGATTAAAACAATAAAATCAGTAAAATCAGGGTCAGACTGCATCATAAGCCAAGGAGTTAAAATGGGTTTTAAGACGTGTTTTAAAAGTGGACAGTGAAGGGGCCTCTCTAATGTGCTGGGAAAGATTGTTCCACAGATTAGGAGCAGCAATAGAGAAGGCCCTGTCCCCTCTGAGCTTTCTCTTGGACCTGGGTACCTCCAGGAGCAGCTTGTCAGCTGACCTGAGAGACCTGGGGGGTGAGTAAGGATGCAGAAGCTCAGAGAGGTAAGTTGGGGCAAGACTGTTTAAACATTTAAACACAAACATGAGAATTTTAAAATGAACTCTAAGATATATAGGCAGCCAATGGAGTGAAGCCAGGATGGGAGTTATATGCTCTCTTTTACAAGTTCTGGTTAAAAGTCGTGCAGCAGCATTTTGGACCAGCTGCAGACGACAGAGAAGATGCTGACTAACTCCACAATACAGTGCATTACAGTAATCTAAACGAGATGAAATAAAAGCATGGATTACCGTTTCAAGATGCGGCCTGGATAAAATAGGTCTTATCTTTGCCAAGCACCTTAAATGATAAAAACTGGACTTGATAGTAGCCCTAATTTGACTGTCTAATTTAAAATCACTGTTGAACATTCTTTCAAACCAGCTTACCAGTGTATATATATATTTAAAAAGACCAGTAAGTTCCTAAAAGAGGCAGGTATTGTGACACTGTGGAAATAATTACTCATACTGGAATATGCAGCACATCAGGGAGGAGGGCATTTTTTCCACAATGCTCTAAATTTTTAAAAAAAAGAAAAAAAAAAAAAAGCATTTAGGCCTTTAAAATTGCATAGTAAACAGCAAACTCAGAACAGCAGGTCAATTGTAATTTCAAAGTGACCTTGAATTTTGTAATTATGAGTTTTTAATGTATTTGTTCATTCTCACAGAATGAAGATCCAACAAATACAAAGTCAAAATGGGCAAGTGATTTTGCTCTGATGAGCGAGTACAACAAGCTGATGATCGGGACAGGGTAATGAGAAGTGGTGAAATAAAATTTACTCTCGTTAACTACAGATCCTGGGCTCTGCTAAGTTTGTTTATGTGGATATCTTTACTATCGTGCAGGGACAGAGAGCTCCAGCTTTATAACCTTTCCTCTCTGGAGCCTTATTGTCAGATCAGTGAACTAGAAACAATACCCCTGACAGTGGACTACAGGTGAGCAGCAATTCTTTATGCTAGCATCGTCTTATGATTATCTAAATAAATTCTTTACACATTGCTGTTTGTTTTTCTGCTCACAGCTACAATGGCCAGGATAAATGCTGTGTTCTATATGGAGACTCTGAAGTAGGTCTTGTTATTAAAAGCTGATTGAATTATCAAACAAAAATCTGGCAGAGATCTAACCGCTTTGTCTCTTAGGGATGTGTGACTATCATTTTAATATCCTCTGCTGGAGATACCTTCAGGTAATGTTGCTTTTTCAAATACTTACACTCACTTAAATTCAAGTTTTGTTTCTGTTTTAATTTGTTCAAGCTATTATGAATGCATTTTAAAGATATTTTTTGTGACATTCATATAGAGTCACTTTAAGCAAAACATTTTGGCTATTCAAAGTTAAGTATTACCTTTGATTTTCTCCACTACCAGATGATCAAAGAAAAGCCTGGGAGAGGCATTAACCATTCATAGACAATCATATTTCATTACTTCAATACTAGTTTTTCTCCCAAATTGTGATCTTGCTTGATCAAAAAGAACTTGCAAGTTAAAAAGAAATGAGAATACCACAGAAGACAAGATATATTTAAAATTTGTTTGGTGATTCTTGAGCATAATACACAGCAATTAAAAGTTTGGGATGCTCTACTGAGTAATATCACCCACTTTACAATAACTCCCACACCACTTTAGTTGCATAGTAACTGCAATACTGAGGCTATTATAAGATGGCTATTATGATTTGCTTTCGTGAGATTTTCTTTTTCTCTCTTTTTTTTTTAATTTTAAAATTAAGGTCAGTTTTTCATCCTCCACTGACTGTGGAATATGGATCCTCAGTGGAGGATCATCTACATACACTATAAATCCAATTTACTGCTTCCTCTAGCACAGTATAATTTTCAACTTTTATATATTTATAAAAGCCAAGTGAAGGAATTTTAACATCAGTCACTTTTGGTGCCACCTGGTTTTTAACTCAGTGATTTTTAATAATTTATTTTGTTTTATTTTAATTATCATGCAGTACAACGGTAAGTTACCTTGATTTGATTCACCTTTTAACACTTTTGAGAGTTTATTTTTAGACTGTTTCACGGAGGATTAAAACGTGTATTTTACTAGTACTGTTACTACTACTGTCATTAAATTCAAATTATAAAGCAACAATCTGTAAACGGAAAAATACAGAATATTAGTCAAATCGGCAACTTCATGTTGCTGGTTATGGTTATGTGAATTAAAATTATACCTCAGATTCTATGTGTCCCCTAATTATGCATAACCTACATGAAGTTCCATCTCTGAATGTCTGATCGTTTTCAGGCCTGACTGAATATCTCCACATCTCTTTTTATAGGTTATGGAATAAAATGCCAAAGACTAAAACTATACCTAACATAGCAATTGACCATGCAGTTCTTTCTCCAAACGTGGCTTTTATTAGATGGAAGGTTCATCATGACTGGGTGACACAGGTGACATTTTACCCTTCTGTGGTTATGCTCCATACGAAGAAATATATTGAGCTTTGGTCATGGTGTGATATTTTACCTATATTATGAAATGAAAGTCCTAAAACAGAAACATTTCTTTCCCAATTTAGATTAAATATTTTCATAGTCTTCAGGTTGTTGTCTCCTCATCAAATGAAGAATCTTCTTCTCTTGTTATAGGTAATTTCTGTTCAGCTCTATTTCCGTCTTTCAGATATTCAGCACAATACCAGAAAATCATACATTTATTGTTGTTACTTGGATGTACATATTTACTTGTCTGTTTTGGATGCATACAGAGTGTCTGTAATGAGAGGACCAAACCGAAAATCACGCATCCTTAAGATGGTCGTTAAAAAATAGATTTTAAAAATCAACTCCTTTGTATTCTACAGTGTTCAGTAATTAAACCCAGTGTTGAACATTAGGTAGCCTGGATGGATAGCTGTGAGAAATGACTCATGATGACTCATCTATCACAAATTCACCAATCTATTCCCACCTGTCTGTGTGCGTGATCACCCCGTATGTGGGCATGTCCACTTGCAGACTTGGTCATTTATTCTGATAATGACTTACCCTTGGTGCAAAAGGCATGTTTTGATTGATGCTTGTACACAAAGCCTAAATAAAATGTGTATTGTCTATGTTTTGTTTTGTTTTGTGTTTTTTCCTTCTTGAGGCTGCCTGCTGCCTTTAACAGATGCTGAGCAACAGTTGAGTGAAATTAAAGAGACCTGTTATGAAGGTAAATCCAAGAAGATCCAACTGAGTTGGACACCACAGGTCCGGGCATCATGTGATCAGACTGTCTTTAGCATCTACAAAGGTGTCAGGACCTTTGACCTCTGTCAGAAGCACAGATTGCTGATTACTGGAGGCATGGATAAACTTATACGCCTGTGGAATCCACATTATTCTGGGTAAGGGACCTGAAGTCACTGGGATTTTGTTCTTTGAAGTATCATGTTTTTAAAACATAATAATTTTTTCAATTTCAATTTTAGAAAACCGACTGGTATTTTGAAAGGCCACTCTGCTCCTATCGTCTCCATCCGCATCTCCTCAGAAGACAATCAAATCTTCTCTGTCTCAACAGACTGCACTGTGAAAGTGACTGATGACTCATTTTTATGTTTTACATGTGATTTTATGTTTTCCAAAATTTATTCAAATGATTTATGATTCTTATTGTTGTACAGTCATCAAGCTTGTGGGCATGTCTCCAACAGTGTTAGAAAACTTGATATAAGGTTAACTTTGCATTAGATTTACAACTTAAGTCTAGCTTAGTTTCCTATTCACTTTTCAGTTTAGTGCCACCATGTTCCAGTGGGGATATATATACTTTTCTTTTTAGTCCACTGCATTTTAAATTTGACAGTGAGTTGCAATTGTATCACAGTACTTGATAGATGATTACAGATGAATCATAATAATAAGGATTCAGTGGTACAATATAATACTGATAGAAGCCATCTGACTGTATATACGGTCACATAAAAAAGAAAGTTTCTATGCTGTTCTGTGAAAAAGTAAGTGCCCCGTTAGTGTTGGCCTGGGCTGCTAATCAAGCACACTTGACTGACCGATCATCATTAAGTTTGCTAATTTGGAGCAATAATTGTGTGTTAATACAATGATCAATCTTCCCAGGAGTAGACAGATTCACCCCAAGGTCAGACCATGCAATTCTCAGAGAAAGTAGAAAAACTCCAAGAGCTAAATCTCAGACACTACAGGTCAGAGTTAGCATATGAAATGTTCATGACGGTACAATTATTAAAAAAAAAAAAGAAAAAAAAAAGACTGTTCTTGTTGCTGGGAGAAAGCCTCTTCTTTCTACAAAGAACAGCAACATGGTTTAGGATTGCAAAGCTGCATTTTAACAAATCACAAGACATCTGAAATAATGTTCCTTGTACACACCAGACCAAAGTGGAGCTCTCTAGCCACAATGAATGATGCTATGTTTGGCAAATATCAAACACAGTATATTAGAACAAAAACCTCATGCGAACAGTTGAGCATGGTGGTGGAGGTGTGATGATTTGGGCTTGTATTGCACTGGACCTGGGCACCTTACAGTCACAGAGTAAGCTATAAATTCCTCTGTATACCAAAGTATTCTAGAGACAAATGTGAGGCCATCTGTTGGACAGCTGAAGCTTAAAGGGGGTTATGCAACAGAACCGTTATCCCAGACACATCACTAAATCTGATTTGTCTGGTGAGTGGGCCAAAATTCCAGCCCACCAGTTTCTCATACACCAATATGAGAAGCTGATCAAGTCATAAAGAAAATGATTACTTGAAGTTATTGCTACTAAAGGTGAATATGCAAAGTATTGAACACATAGTATTTAGATGTAGGATGTAAAAAATATATTTTTCACATAACTGTATAACTCTACTGTATTTTATTCTCTCATAAGACATAATTTATACTGTGGTTAAAAGGGTAAACAGTAAACAGTGTGAGGTCTTTCACTGCTGTTCATCTGTTTACTTCAGATTTGGCATCTTCAGGATCAGTGTTGCCTGTTTACAGCAGACCCCAAAGCAAGCCGGATTCATGGTGATATATCTGCATGCGCATATTCCACTGCAATGAAGTCTCTGTATATTGCAGCGGACTGTATGACTATGCTCCCTCTGAAGTTAAGGTAGGATGTCATGCCTTTGAGCTCAGTTAGCGAGGGGATCTAATATGCTCTGAAGTTCAATACAGCTGTTGATTTTAAACTAAAATCCTGCTTTCCATCAGAACATGGAGATTTATTTTTGCAGAGATGACTGTGTCTCCTTAATACTAATCTCGCTCTAGTTATTTCATTCATCTTCTTATCTTTTTCTTCTGTCAGGCAGCGGCTTCACCGTCACTTCACTGTTTCTCATAATGAGCCTGTTTCGTGCTGCGGTTACAGTAAGGAGTTTCGTCAGGTAGTCAGCTGCACTGAAGGATCTGTGAGTAAATTACTGCTTTGCAACACGTTAACCACCTTAGGAGAAAATGAATCCAGTGTCTGTTAAAACACATACCCACCATCATATTAGATATTCTGAAAATCAAGTGTTTAATAAACCTGAGCTGTTGCTGGTTTTAGGTTGTGAGAGTCTGGGATTTTGACACTGGGTGTCAACGTTTTGAGTTTGGTGGCACTCGCGAACTGTCTTCTATCACTTGTTTGACATTTGATCCCAAAGGGAGAAGGTATGATACAATATTTAGTTTCACCTTTTATATAATATAATAAGCCACTACCTTATCATGCTTATATTACGTTGCCATAAGATGCCATTCTCACATCGTATCTTCTTGAGTCTGCAGACTTGTCACTGGTGGAAGAGATGGATCTTTAAAAATCTGGAACTTCAACAATGGTCTATGCCTGAAGACATTAAAGAAAGGTATGGGTTTCTTTTTTCTTTTTCTTTTACTCTCTCAGAAAGTTTGAAACACTAAATTATCTGATCATTGAAAAGTTACTTTAACCCTTGTATGGTGTTCGGGTCTTGAGACCCATGCCATTTTTATATACCATCAAAACCTGCAAAATATGGTATAAGGATATGTACACTTGATTAGAACTGATTTTATTTTTTTTATAACATTTTATTGACAAAAAACGAGAAGCACATTAATTCATAAATGTGATCGAACAAAGGTAAAAGGAAAAAATTAACCATGTTTGCTGTTCACATGGCTCGTAATTGGGATAAAGTAAACATCTGTTGAGTAATTTAACATAAAATTGTTTGATAGTGTTAATTGGAAAGCCAAAACTCTAGCGGGTCCACCAGACCCATGAACACTGGCTGAGTAACAAAAATACGAACACCATACAAGGGTTAAATTTTTATTCTCCCCGTAGATGGTGAATGTCGTGAGGTGTGTGACTGCATCTTTCTCCAAGTCCACAGGAATTTGTGAGTAATGATGTGATATTTGGAAGTGTTTTTGGCTTAGAATAAATTTGAATCCACGCTGAGCTTGTGCAATTTATGTTTGAAGCTATGTGATGTCAGTGGGAAGGGACCGGAAGATTGACATTTACCCAGTGAGTACAAAAGAAATGAACGAATTCAAGGTATTATTTGTCAGTTGTATTTCAGAAATCCCCATCCAATTATTTCTTCTTTCCTCCATCCTTCCATCATGTTGCATCCTATTTGCATTTGTTTACACTGCCATTACCAGCTAACCTCCATTCTGAAATAGAAAAAAAAGACAGTTCATATCACATATGCCCTTCTTAAAACTGTTTTATAAAACCAGATAAATGAGGGAGAAAAATGGTGCACATTTTTAATCCCATGTCTAATGACACGTTTTATCCTTAAAGGATGTTTTAAAGATGAAGGGACAAAAAGGTATTGCTAATATAAAAAATACAAAATGCCTCCCTGTTTGCTGATTAAACGTCTGTATTTTGTCAGGACATACCTGAGGATCTTCATCATGTCCAGAGGCCACAGGCTTCATGGCAGGATGATCTGGTAATTACGAACACTACTACAAATATTCTTTTGACAACAAGTCTAACAACAAAAGTTATTGTTAAAAAGGTGTTTAGTGCCCTCTGATCAAGCTTGTGTTCCTTTGTGACATGTATTTTAGGTGAAGCTGATGTCAGCCAAAGCAAGGGCTTTTGTACTAAAGTGAAAAAAGGGCAAAGTGAGTCTAGTGGAACACATTAAAAAACCAGAGTTGTAGTCTATCTAGCTGAATCACACCCTTATTTGTGTCAAATTATCATGGTGAAGTCAGTGTGTTGTTTTAAATATACATTGGAGATTATTCAACAATGCACATGATCATAGCATGGAACATAATCTTATAATAACTGTTATAACCTGGTTGTATACAAAATATTGAATCACATCCACCATTAAAATGCTTTTCATACAACAATTGTAATGCATTCTCATCATGTGCCAGTGCAAATTCCTGGTCTGCCAGAGCATTTTGCTGGTCATACTTTTGTGTGAAATTTTAAATGCGGAAAATTGCCAATGACACAGTGTGGTATTGCTACATTTAAGTAAAAGAAAATAGCTACACCTACCTCTTGTATTTCTAGACAAGCTGAAGCCTGCATCTGATTTTTCAGTACCTACTTAGGTTTGCCTGTGTAATCAGAATGCTACACACCACACCGTGGTGCATTTTATCCTTCCTGTCACAGAACAAATCATCTTTGTACATTATTTAGTAGCGGCTGCCGGGCCAGTCCTGACCATGATTTGCCTCAGTCACTGTTGCACCTACAAACAGTGAAAATAAAGCTTCCCTACTGGTCCTGTGTTCATATTATACAGACATATAAAGAATACTATAGTCTTAAGAAAGTCCAAAGAATAATTTTTGCTGACTGGCTGAAAAGCTCAGAGGGAGAGATGGGTAACAAAGCTTCCCTGATCTCTGCCCTGCTGTGTTGCATTGCCTGCAGACAGATTTTAAACTCAAGCAGTGAAATATCCCTTCCCGCCTCACTCTCCTCTCCTAACCTCAGTTTTGCACCTTTACTCCTCTCATAAAATTGTCCTCATAAATGTCTGACAATACTTAACTATGCTGGCATTTTACTAATTTTATTCCATACACATCAGCGTCCTCACATCACTTCTTTGGGTCTTAGTTCCAGTGCAGCTGAACTCTAACCTGTCACCTATACTTGCATTTCATGGCACGCTCTGCTCCACACAATCTGAGATTCTGCTGAAATGAGGATGTTTCTCTCACTGATTTAGTCCAGAATGCAGACCTTGAACACTAATATTACAGTGTCTTATAAGGTTTCTTATTATTTTGTGTATACATAAAATAATATCATTGTTTGTTCCTAAAGAAAAAATACTTGAAAATTGGTTAAATCTTATTGCAATACCATTAAATGCAAACCAAATGCAATCTTCTCTTGATGAAGAATCAGAGAAGATGTGTTCTTTTACCACCTTCTAGTGTATTAATAAACAAAGACTCTATGTTCTTATATAATGGCATTTGGAGATGAATATTGCTGATATATATGTAGTTAAAAGATTCCGAAGTATGTTTTGTTCTATTTTAAGACACAAGAGGAAAGCTCACTATAATCTCTTTTGTCTGACCATCATATCTGAATATGATGAGGCAATGCAAATCTGCACCCCAAAAAACAAATTATGCTGCTTTGGACACTAAACAATTAATCCCCTCTGCAGACCAAGTGAATCCTCACTTCATTACCAGGTAAAACTGCCAAGTGCTCAGATTTCTTTCCATTTTCTTGAAGGTGACTAGTGCTCTCAAAGCTGCGTAATCAACCCCTCCAAATATCAGCTCATAAATTACAGTTTTTGTTTCATCTGATCTCACCTGACTAATTTGGTGGAGTTATCTCTGACAGCGGGACACAGTTCTGCATACATGAGCTGCAGGAGAAAAACTGATTCTCATTAATGCCGTATGATTCATTGAATGAGGCAACTCCCATGCCCTTCCATCTCTTTCATTATGCCTCATGGTTCCTTTCACCCTCAAAGACGCCCATTAGCAGAGCAGAAAGGCTACATTACAGTGGCCAAGAAGAAAAGTGACCCCTTTGATTATCTACAGCGGGCTCTCTTGAAATTGTTTTTCATTAATGGCCTGGAGGAGGAAGATCAATGGGTTGTTTTATATGTACTGCTCTCCTCCCCATTACCCACTGAGCCTCCAGTTCAGTGTGAATTTTTCAGTTCCTCCAGATGGTCAGTGTTGTGTTGCATCTCATTAAACTTTAAAAACATGACCTAGTTCCGCTAAATATTTCACTTTGGCACGGAATATAATCTAAGTTCAAAATGCCATCTGCTTTTTCCGGTTCGTGGTGTATACAGTTTCACATTGGCAGCATCACTCCAAGCAAAATCCTCCTGTTGAGTGCAGTGAGAAATAGGCACACGAAGAATGAGATGAATCACTTTGTATCAGTGTGTGAAGTACAGCAGCAGGAGTAATGTTTGGCTTGTCTGCTTGCTCAGGGGTTTGACATCAAATGAGTTGCTAATCCATGTGTGACATATTTGGCTCGAATATTTTAGGCAAAATCAAGACTTCAGTGAAAACTCTTTGACATTGATATTAGGCCTGAAATAACTCGAAATATTCTCTATCCTGGTTCCTCCCAGCTCTTTAATCCTTTGATTTTTCATTTCCTGTAAATTATTGGTTAACAGAAGTTGACCTTTCTGGCATTTACTTTTTCTACGAGGTGCACAAACTTCTTGATCATTTTTAAGCTAATAAGATTAAGGAATTGTTTTGGCAATATTTTACAAAGTATTCACAATCACGCAGAGTTAAATGAGAACACTGATATATTGTTCAAATTGCGCTGGTTGTTTCCTTTTCCTTTCTTTCTTTTTTAATATATGAAAGAACTGAGAAATGACATAAGTTAATCAAGCTAGCTCTTAGAGGTCCCGTATATGATTTGTATCAGTGGATATAGAACATGTGTAGGATTCATTGTTTACTAAAACGTGTTTAGGAATAAAAATCAAGTGAGAAAAGGTTGGTTTCCAAAAGAAACAGTACTTCTTCAGAAACATGTGCATGTATTCAAATTGTTATGTATTTAAGTAGTTATAAGCTGTTACTGTAATGTAGATAACACACAATGAAATATAATGAAATAACATATGTGTATGTGAATAGAATCCCCATTAATAGTTCCATATATATACATTTGTGTGTATGTATGCTATCAATCCAAAAATATAGAACATAGTTTTACTGATTGAACACAGAGTGTTACAATCACTTTGACCTTCCTATCAATCTATTGCCCTTGAATGAAGTGTCAGAGGTAAAATGTGACATGATATTTTAAATAATTATATAGTACTTGTTATATGTTGACGTTGTACACACCACCCTTGTGTGACGACCCACTGCACCCTGCCTTCCTTTTGGCTTATGTGTGTCTTGTTTGGAGGCGTTGGAGAGGCAGAATTCCAGTTTATGATCAGTGACACTGGCAACACCTGGGCCAGTGTGCCAGGACTCTATATAAAAAGCTTCTAGGGCACAGTCGTTTTTTTTGGCTCTGAGACACCATTTTAGACTTTGGCTGCGTTAGGTTTGACTTTTGCTTTTGACACTATTACATGCATCATCTTTCCACTCATCCACTCCCTAACACTACTGATGGTACTGACTACACACACCACTGTTTGTTTTTGACAGAAGGGTTCTTTTGGGTTTTATTTGTTTAAAAGAATAAAGCAGCTTGGAATACATTCCTAACCATGTCTGGGCTTTTTGTCATGATGTGCGGCCCAGTTCGTGACACTTGTAAAAAGCAGCTTCTGAGTAATAAGACCTTTTCCCCATTTTGATGTCATCTTGTTAACACGATCCCACTCTACCCCACTCTACCATAACCATAAGCTATGCATTTTACCTTGTGTAAAGATAGATAGAAACTACTCAGAATAACTCAAACTGGACTGCAGTTTTTGGTTTAGGATTAATCATTTTGCAATTATACTGACACTAACAGTTTGCCTCTCCTCAGAAAAATGGACACAAGGATGACATCCTTTGTATGGCACAGTGTCCCCCATCTTTTGTGGCCACTGGCAGCTCTGATGGCGAGATTATAGTGTGGAACGTGGATTCTGGACGTATACAGTGTCGGTTTGTTAGTCCTATTGTAGCTGAACAGCAAGATGTTAAAGGTGATTTTGGAGCTTCAAAGTGAAATTTACTGTGATCAAATCACTGCATTTGTCTCACATTTTCTCTCTCTCAATTAGGTCTGGATACGAGTGTTCCAAGCATAGTTTTCCTGAAGGATTCCTATTTAAAGCAGTTTTCCTCAACTACAGCTCTCCTGTCATCTGGGGCCGAAGGTCAGTGCTATAAACAGGTCTAATAAGCAAGACTGCACTTGTGCAACCTTACAGAGTGTCCTCCATTACAATGTTAATTATATATTTTTCTCTTCTTAAAGGCTGTGTAAATCTCTGGAATGTGATCGGCGGAGGAAAGTTTGTTAGCAGCTTCAAAGCTGTAAGATCTTTTACTCTGCAATGTTTCCCTGTTTCCCTTTCGGCAATCAAGGAATACTTATTTTCTTTCTCTTATCTTTAAAACAGCTGAATAAAAGCAGGATAATATATAGTCTGCATGTTCTTTGCTTAGCTCTAGATTTTAAGAAACTACCAGGTACATTCCTTGCAGCTAAGTAATGCAAAGCAGGGCCTCTTGCTTTGGGAGGTGGGTGAACATGAGGACATCCAAGCAGTTCTCCAACCTCCTCAAAGCTGAAATAAAACACACTGTATGCCTAAACAATTCTGCTGAAGTCAGCACAAATAACACAAGAAGCAGCACAAAAATATTAACAAAGACCTGCAAAAATCTTCAGAATCAAAACAGTTGTTGGTTTCACCCGTGTTTATTAACCAACCATCAATGGGTCGCATATTTGCAATTTTTTTTGTTAACAGTCAATACAGCTTTTATTCTATTATGTATATGTCATATTATTTGAAGAGGAACGTTATTCAGTGAAATGTAGGCTATTAAGTCCCTCGGCGGGGAAGGTAACATTTGGTCACGACGGGGGAGATAAGTGTTATTGTTTGATTTTGTTCCTTTTATTCTGTTCATTTGAGCTGAAGAGAGCCATTACTGAATAATGAATTTCAATAATCAGTGATCGGTCTGTACAGAAGTATTAAGTAAATTCCAATTTTTATTTCCATCTGCACTTTGTAGTCCAAATTTCAACAAAAGATAACAAAACTGGCCAAAACAGAGAAGGATGTTCTGCTGTACATGGCTGACAGAATTGGTTACATCTATGTCTACAGCATGGAAAAGCTAGACCCTGAGAAGACATCACTAAGAGGTTAGTATATTATTTTTTCTTTGATTTCTTCTTTGGTTTGGCAAATGGTGAAATTTAGATATTCTCTTTATCAGGACACTTTTTTTCCTTTATTCCTTTAGCTGAAACCTTTTGGCGCGCCCACACCAACACAGTTACTGGGTATGTAAAATACAGAAATAGAGCAGAGCATTAATTCAGGCGGGTCACAAAATCAAGCTCAGTCTCAAGCCAGGCAGCTGATATCAGTGCCAGCCCACACGAGCCACTCTTCTAGGATCCAATTCACACATTTCATATAGGACATGGTATTTAAGCTGTTTTAGTCTGCTTTACTGTGTATCTGCAAACTGCTTTGCAACCCACCTCCAGGCCAGCTCCTCTTTTCATGCTGTGTCTGACTTAATCAGTGTCATATGTGTTATCATTGGTGCCTGCTCTTTTCGCTCAGAGGTCTTGCTGCTACCCTCCCCACCTCTGGCTTTACATGTATGCATTTGAAAGAGTAGGAAGGCATAGAAAAGAGCCATACCATGAAATATAAATTACTACAGCTGGAAATGTCATCCCTTTTTTGACTATAGTGGACCTGACTGAATTAGACTCTTTGTGTGCTTAACTTTTAGTTAGTTGCATGCTTAAAATTCCTCATGGGTACATCCTTAGTGAATCCACTCATTCTCAGTCTGAGGTGTCAGCAGCAGCTGCAGCAGCAGCAACAGAAACAGCTTACCGGTAACTTCCTTCTGCTGCAGTACATAAACAAAGTATAGAAGAGACTGCATGTGGGAAGGGCTTAAATGTACAATCAGTATAGGTGAGAAGCTGCCCACAGTGCATCTGCCATCTTACGTACCAACAGGGTAGATGATTTAGTGTGTTCTGCCAGAAATGCCTTCTCCCATTTCATCTCATGTCTCTTTATTCTGGTCCAGCCTGCATGTTGTTGACAATGATCAAGTGGTGCTTACCTCATCCACTGACTACACGGTGCGTCTTTGGAGTGCACAAGGAGAATTCATAGGTAGGTGACATTTTCCACATGTCAATCCTCCTGTTCTAGACTTTATTAAACAAAACAGCATTAATGTTAATGAATTCAGTGTGAGGGACATGGCTCAACTGACCAACTGGAGGGGTTGGGGGTCAACTCTTTCTGTATTATGCATATGCTCTGTCAGCTTCAAGTACCCATTAGGTATAATTAAATAGGCAGTACTCCTACAATACCTGCTGTTTGGTTTGGTGCTGATTTGTGTGGCAGCAACTGGAGCAGAAGAGCTGTAACAGTTTGGTTAGAATTGTAATTGCTTCTTTCCAAACCAAAAGAGGACGTTTAAACAAACCAGCTGGAAAACAGTGAAGTGGGAGCCTTCTGAAGCTGGAGTCCTTAGGAAAATGTGTTTGATATCAAGTTTTCATCACAGAGACACATAAATATCCTTTTAAAACTCAATTTGAGCCACCACTTTGAGCCAGATGCATTTTAATAAAGAGTTTCATCCACTGACTGAATTGCAAAGAAAACTGAAAGCAAAATTCAAACAATAATTTCCCTTTTTTTGTTATTTACAGGACAGCAAACCTCTTAGAAGGTCTGCTGCCCAGTTGGATAGCGCTGTAGAAAAATGACTTTAAATGGATTCAGACATTGTGACATTTTAAGAAGCCGTAGTTTTGGCCATGTCACTTGTGTTCAGCACCACGCTGTGCAAACTGGTAAAATATCAAAACTGATCATTTAGTTCCCTCCCCACAGGCACCTTTGGGCAGGCTGAGAGCTGGAGCATTCACATCTCTTCGTCCTGGATTCATCCTGGTGTCCCCTTTGAGGTTCTGACTGATCCGCTGAGTATGCCAGATCATGAAATTTTGAATGTAAAAACAGGTCTATCTCAAGCAATCAATCCTGACATGACTGAGGAGGATAGAGGGGAACTAAAGGTGAACTGCATTATTTCACAAAAACTTACCTGAGCTGTGCAAGATACGGTATCCCCCCTTTGTCACTTCCCCTGCAAAAAAAAGAAGAAGAAAAAAGATGCAAATTTTGCTGAAAGGAATAGAAGACTGGGTGAGACAGAGTTATAACTATTCTTATGGCAAAGACTACTGTACATACGCAATACAAGTCTTAACTCAGTCTCAGCTGAAAAAAGTGGGAGATTTAAATTTAGAGCAAGTGTGTCTTCTTTTGCATTTCAGACTTTGCGATGAAATTGTCAGGCATACTAACAAGCTATCGAACCACTCCGCTCTGAAATGCTTTGATGCTGTGGCGCCACCACACACCAGTGAACCACCTGACCTCTCCCTCGCTTCTATTGATCCTATCATAAGCAGCACTGATGAACTGAGTCAACTGAAAAAAAATGAAACTGTATTGATCAGTATTGGGAAACTGGGTCATTGCAGCATCCAATACTTTTAAAGACAGAACATGGAATATACAGTAGAATGAAAAAATAGTGAAAAATTAGGCCTCATGTAATCATATACAGTTGACTCTCTCATCAGGAAAATCAAACCAAGTTCATTAAACCAACAAAGACAGCACGAGTTCACCCAAAAGGAGATTTATATAATTTATGGAAGATGTGGAGCTGTTCATATTCAGGAGGACACTGGGTCACCTGCTGTTACAAAAATTTGTTCTGCTCTCATTTCTATTTTGAAACACTTTTGATCTCATTGCTGACATGAAGCAAAGTAGGAAGCAGCACTGCTGAATTTTGACACTCATTACTTTAAACTGTTAAGATGACATTTTCTTCCGTGTCACTGAGTAAACAAATTTAGCTACTGATTTTTTTCAAAAAATACCTTTGTGTTGAACAAACAGAAAAAAAAACATGCTAAATTTTATTTTTATAGCCTAGTCAAATATTAAAGCAAAGCATTTCATTCTTTCAAAGGATGATTATTTTTCAAATCTCTGTACTTTATAATTAGTATCTAAATTCATAAGAACAGATCCCACACACACCTGCATTTATCTGAGAGAAATGACGAAGCAACAGGGAATGATCACCTGACATTTCTCTTTACAACATCTTATAGCTCATACTTTTAGTTACAACCTAAAATGTTATTGTTTTCACTTCCACTGTTTTTACTTACATCATGAATCAGTTACTCAGAGTCACCAAAATATAATTGGTTAGTAAATATTTAAATGTAGGAGAGCATGCGAAAACATTAATTCATTGATACTTTTCTTTCTTTCTTTTTGTTGTTTGCTTGAGAATTTAACATTATTGGGGGAAAAAAACAGAATCGTAGAAAAAAAATGGGTTTCAATTAGCAGAACTCTGGTTTGCACACTTTAATGAGATTTTTAACCAAAATATATGTATATGTATATGTAGATTTATATGTCCATTATTCATGATTTTTTTTTTCAGACTAACATACAGTACTGTGCAAAAGTCTTGATCCACCCCTATTTCTTTATATTTTGGTTGCAAAAAGTCAGACTTTTGTCATTTTTTAAAGTGGCCTTTAAAAAATAATAATAGTAATTCTCCAGGCTTTCCGAAGGTCGTTAAAAGACAGCACTGACTTATGAATCATTCAAGCATTAAAAAGTCACCCAGTGCAAGGGAAGAACCAGTGCCATATGCTCACCAGACAACTTAGCAAAGAACCAATTTTAATTGTATTTTAGGTGCTTAGTTAGCTGCCTGTCACAAAAACAAATAATTTGTTTTTGTTTTGAATGTAGAAAACAATTACACAGTACTGTGCAAACGTTTTAGGCAGGTGAGGATGCTGTAAACAAAGAATGCTTTCAAAAATGGAAGTGTTAATCAGTTATTTTCATCAATCAGCAAAATGCACTGAATTAACAAAAGAAAAATCTAAATCAAATCAATATTTGGTGAGACCAAACAGCATCAATTCTTCTAGGTACACTTACACACAGTTTTTGAAGGAATTCAGCTCGTAGATTGTTCCAAACATCCTGGAGAACTGACCACAGTTCCTTCTGTCTCTTCATGTAATCCCAGACACACTCGATGATGTTGAGATCAGGGCTCTGTGGGGGCCATACCTGAAGATAGTTTTTGAAGATAGTTCTTATATTTATATACTTATATATATATGGAGGTCAAGAAAGAGGTACAACAGTGAGTGTCTACAACCATCTGGGCAGAATTTCAGCCAGTGTTGTTGGGAATCTTGTCAAAATTGATAGAATTGGGAACACAAAAAAGTGCCACTATGCAAAACATCTGACTGACAATGACTTCATTTATCAGCATAACAATGATCCCAAAGAAGAAATGCATACCTGGATAGAAAAACACATAATGGGCCTCTATCAGCCACGGGCTGATGTCCTCAGAGTTCCAACCTTAACATTACTGAAGCAGTGTGGGATCATCTTGACAGAGAATGGAACAAAACAACCAACATCCAAAGAAGAGCTTTGAATGTCCTTCAGGAAGCCTGGAGAACTATTCATAAAGACTACTAACTTAAAGAAAGTACAAGAGTGCTTATCTAAGAGAGTTCAGGCTGTTTTGAAGAATAAAGGTTCAATATTGACTTTCAAGATCAATAGCACTGTATAAACATATACATTGTATGTCAGTGCATATCAATAAATTACCCCATCCACAGTACTGTACATTGTCTTCTTAATAAAAGTCTGCTTGCTTTCAGATTTTTCATTCTTATCATTTAGAAATAAAGCATTGCAGTTTACATTAAATGCCCTTCTCTGTTTTTCTGTTTTGAGCACATGAATGAGAAGGATCTATCTGATCCTTGAGTCTAAACAGGAGTGTAATAGTCTGGAAACACAAACAGGAAGTGCAGTGGAACAAAAGTATTTATTTGCCATACAGCTCTCCTTACAACAATTAACTCCGAGCTTCTTCACAGCACAATATATCCTCCTCTAATGACAACCAGCAGCCTTAAATATGTTCAGCTGTCACAGACTTATTCCACTCTTAGGTAAATTCTTAAATCCCAACCTTCCACCACAGTATACAATATATCAATTAGAATAAATAAATACATTTCACATTTTCATATTAATAAATAGTTCACACTTTAATGTTACACCAAACCCAATATTATAAAACCCAGAAACCCAAGCACAAAAAAGATTCACCACACTCTCTTTATCAATGGTCTCTCCGGAACCTTTAAATGGTGTCTGGACCCGGGGAAACATTTGCCCAAACACCCTGAAGAGGACACAGGCAAGAAAGGTGAGTAATCATTATCTTACAAACACTTATTTGCGCCACTTTTCTTCCTAGATTTCTATTTGCATTACACTGGTAAACCTTAATCATCATCTCAATCACCATTCTTTCTCCTAACAGACAACCACCACATTCCTTGACATTTCTGAATCAAGGCTACCAACTGATTTTAAAAAATAAATAATCAATAAATTTGTGTGCAAATGTTTTACTGCAAATTCATGCCTAAAGTGCAATGCTAAATAGTGCTTGATAAGGTGCTTTTAATAAAGTGAAAGGTGTGCTCAGTGCTATACAGATAATACCACAAATAAATGTAGGAGTCCTCTTCCTTACAAGGAGACACTTGCTTGACGTATAACAGAGATGGAGACTTTCATCAGAATAAAGACAATGGCAAATTAAGCGAAAAAAACAAAACAGAAATTATCTTTATGTTTAGTGACTGTGGTAAAAAGATGTGTCTAATACATCCAAAACATTCCATGTGATTCACATCACATTTTCATACTTATTAAACCATTTAGTGACCCGTATAGATTGGAGTCTCATCATCCTGGAAGAGACCACTCATCGGGATAGAAATGTTTCATCACAGGATAAAGGCTAATCTCTCACAACCATTCTGTATTGATTTCCCTCTAAGGGGACAAGTGGATCCTGATTCTCTTAGTAAAAAAGTTCCAAGAGCCACCAAATCACTTCACTGTAGGGGTCAGGGGTTTTAATTTGTCACCTGCCTGTATAAACCAAGTAGTGTGGATGGCAATATTTTAGAAGGAATTTATGCATGTATTTCAGGTAAAAGTAAGGGGAATGCACCGCTGTAGACGGAGTCATCTTTGTGAAAACAAAATGAAATGTGACATAAAATGAAAAATGAGGGAATGAGATAGTGTGCATAGTGTGTAGTTCATCAAGTAAATTGTCACTATGGTATTTATTTTTTTTCTTCTGGACCTCCATAGAAACAATATCCATGGAGAACTTTAAAACCTGCAATCCATCATCCTTTTTCTTACACACACATTCACACACACACACCTGAATAGTCCCCAGTCCTTCTCTTACTGGGAAAGCATGAGGGTTTGTAATATAATGTTAACAAACAATAATTAGAAGAGAAACCCAGGGGAGGTTATGCGCGTCTGATTTGTTTTTTGATTACAGTAACGATTAAATCTTATAATAGTTTATGTTTATAGTTAATAACATTATAATTACAGGTTAAAGCTCTCCAGAAATTCACATTAGTTACACATTTAGGACACAAAAATATGTTAATGTTATTATTTAATGTTTAATATAGACAGAAAATGTAGTAACTTCAGTGACAGTGGACTGGGGGCAAGTTGCTTCATATGTTAGCACTTAGAAACCAGTCAAGTTGACTTTGTCTCTGTAAAATCAAGTCACCGTCATTGTTCACAAACTTGCTCTTTCATGTACTGTCACTGGAGGGAAAAAAAACAAAATCCGGTAAGACACTGTCTTGATTTTCTTTTTTCTAGCTGCGTTCATAGTCACAAATCTGTCAAAGTGCAACTGAATGAATGCTGCCTTCACAGGATGTTGGAAAACGTGTTTCTCACATCCCACGTGAAAGATGAATAACAGAAAGCAGTGAATTTGAGCCACCCCAGTTGCCAAAATGTAACATTTATAGAGCTTGGAGCACAGAGATGCTGCCACCAATTGAAATTCAAAGTCAATTGGGCCTATTCTTCTGTATAATCATAAAAAGACATTTTGATTTTCATTACTTGTTTTAGTTTTAACAGTGATTTTTTTTCCCCATTAAATCACAATAAGCAAATAACAATAAAAAAAATTGAGCTACTGCTGATCTTAGATGCCTAATTTGTACAGGATCATTAAGAGCTAATCTACATTGCAGCCCTCAGAAAAGCATTCAATTTCCAAGGATGAAAAAAATGATGAAAAAAAAATACAAGAGAAAAAAACTAAAAAAAAAAAACCCCCAAAACTAAAATGCAATATAGTAAACATGCTATAATGTTAGTTAAGCTTCTGTTTCAGATGCAAAAATGTCCCCTCAATTTTAAGATATGTTCCCATAACGTCACATTTTACAACATAGTGACATGGCTACAGAAAGCTATTGATTTGGTTACTCATACCATAACATAAGAAGCTCAATATTACCATATTCTCAATAGAACAAGGTAATATTATGCAGCTGGTAACGGCTATGTTACGACTTAACACAGTTTCAGACCCAGCACATAACGGTTTTAAGTTATTGTGCTAATTAGGCCCCTGCTCACATTTTGCTGGGAATTAATGACGTAACTAATCCACTGTCTCCTAATTAGAACAATAAAGGTGTAAGCTGTCCCAGTCTCACAAGTTCAAATTAACTCCAGATATGAAGGAACCAGAGTCTGTTCAGGAGAAGTGTAATCAGGCAAAAGTGCACATTGACTTTGTAGGGGTTTTACTAGATTTCTTGTCATAGCAGGAAACAGTAAGACATAATAACATAGAAACAGTAAACTAGATGCACAACACTATCATGACATTGAAAGAGCTAAAGAAGGGGATTTTTTTTATTGAACTTACATATACTCACCAGTTTCATTATATATACTTTGCAAGTATGGGGTTGGATCTCCTTTTGCCTTCTGAACTGCCTTTTAATTCATGGCCCAGATCCAACAAGGTGCTAAAAACATTCCTCACAAATTTTGGTCCATATTGACATGGTAGCATCACAATTGCTGCAGATTTGTGAGCTGTGTATCCATGAGCACGATCTCTGTTCCACCACACCCCAGTGCTCTATTTGGATTGAGCTGTGGTGACTGTGGAGGTCATCTGAATTCAGTGAACTTATCGTCGTGTTCAGAAAACTAGTATGAGATCATTTGAGCTCACGACATGGTGCATTATCCTGTTGGAAGCAGACATCGTGAACCATGCTTTCATGTTGTTTGTACCAGATTTTGACCCGACCACCTGAATGCCATAGCAGAAATCAAGCCTCGTCACACCAAGTAACATTTTTTTTTTCTTCTGTTTGTGCAATTTTGGTGAGTCTGTGTGAATTTTAGCCTCAGTTTCCTCTTCTTAGCTTACAGAAGTGGTGCTCAGAGTGATCTTCTTCTACTATAACCCATCTGCTTTAATGTTCAGTCACAGTCTGCATATGTTGGTTGTAACGAGTGGTTATTTGAGTTATTTGGCTTCCTACCAGCTTGAAGCATTCTAGTCATTCTCCTCTGACCTCAACAAGGCCTTTTCACCCCGTTTCCCAAAGAACTGCTACTCCCTTGGTTTTTGTTCTTTTGGACAATTCTCTGTAAACCCTAGAAAAGGTTGTGTGGGAAATTCCCAGTAGATCAGCAGTTAGTGAAGTACTCAGAGCAGCCTGTCTGATACCAGCAAGAGTCAGAGTCACTTGACTTCCATTCTGATGCTCATTTTGATCTTCGGCAGGTCATATATGAATATATGCCTAAATAGACTGAACTGATATTTGAGATATAAGATATTTGCATTAGCAAATAACTGAACAAGTGCACCTAAATAAAAAACAACAACAACAACAACAAAACAACTAATGGCATGTATAAAAAACAATGTGAAAAATGAAGGCTTTGGAAAATGTGAGTCAGAAACATGGCGACAGCTGCTTTATGGGGATCTATAAAAATCTACAAAGAAGTGTTGGGTGAATGTGGAGAGTTTTTGATAAATGTCTTCCTGTGGTTTCTTTATGTGCAAAACCAACAGTCTGCATTGCTGTATATAGCAGATCTGCACATCATTATTATCAGGAACGTAAGTTGTGACCTCTTACTGACATTTTCCAGGAATATATTTCAACATAAAGCAAGGAAACCACTCAATGAAATTCTAACAATGGCTGCATCCTACTTAGGCGTCCTAGTTCCAGGATCCGGCAATTATCTAAGCTGACCTAGTGGCATGGTTTATAAGAAGGCATACATGAAACCAATTAGTTCATGTCATTGGTTGCCCATGTGATTTCCTCTGGTAAGACATGACAAATGTTTACTGTGGGGGAGGAAGTGACAAAACTGTACAGAAAACTGAACAGTTATCTCCAGAGTAGAACTGGAACTACATAATCGATTAGTTACTCAGGTAAACATAACATTTCTAACAGGCTAGCGAACATTTCTTGATACCAGCTTCTTAACTGTGTGGATGTGGTACTCCGTTAATTAATAGTAAACTTTATAAAGTTGGATTATTTGGGTGGATTTTTTTTTTTAGCATTTTGAATTCTCTAAAGTTATGGCTATGCTTTAGTTGGAGCTATGGGTTAAATTTTAAGCAACTCACAGCTTTAAAAAAAAAAATGTATTTAATAAAAATTATAAATATAACCTTTGATAAACCTACACTGACCATTTCGAACACGTTTTGATTCCAAAAAAAAAAAAGACTGCTCGGTAAGATGTATTTCCAGCTCTAGTGCTAAGTCGGGAGTTTCACGGGAGCACTTGAAGGCAGCAGCAGTAAGCCTCCAGTAAGCGTTTCTGTTTTTTCCACCATCTGGCCGGGCAGCCTGTCAGCTGAGCTCAGTGAATTCATCCCGCCAGCAGAGCGCGTCCCTGCGCCTCGTACAGAAAGTGGAGATGCCTCCTACCGGAGCACAGATCTACTCCCCGTTTTCCGTGAAACTGTGAAAAGGAAAAGCCCAGTTGTTTGTTTTTTAACAGTCAGAAAGCTCATGCTCTGCGAGCTTCCTCCACCACCTACACAGCTCAAATAGGACTCTCCCAGGATGCTGTCGAACAGCCCACACGTCGGTCACAAAGTGGCAGGCTGTTTGCTTTTCCTCTCTTTCTGTAAGTACTCACTTTACTTTCTAATCTTCAAGTCAGGGGGCTCGGACCAGACAGCTGTGAGGGACGTAACGATCCCGCCAACAGTAAACAGTTTGTTCCGTTTTTCAAGGCGAAGCTGATTTTTGTTTGGAAACAAAGGACAATGTTGCGCTTGATACAGTTTTGCCAACAGCGCGAAGAGGCGAGCTGCGAGTGTATTTTCTTAAGTGTGAAGTGCGGAACCATGATCCGCCTCAACTTCCTGAGGAGTTTAAAGGCGATTTGCACTCACCGGGTGCCATGTGGCTTTATGTAGACCAATGAGTTTATATTAGAGTTAACGGCAGAGGAGAGGGTTTGGAAGCTCTCTCGTGGCATTTCTGTTGAAATCTATCCCCCCCTCGCGACAAGCGGGGCTGCTTTTTTCCCTGACATATCGACGTTGCACCGACAGGAGTCAAGCCCGAGGATCAATGCACCTCAGGCTACAGCTCCCAAAAGCTTTAAGTTGGGGGTTTCTTTGTCGCCCTGGATGTGCGCTTGGAATTTAAAAAACAAACGCAGAAGATTAAACAAAAGCCACAGTTAAAAGCATGACTTGTTCCTATTTTTGTTGCTGTAAGAGAGTAAAAGGAAATTATGTCCACAGACTGAAAAACAAGTGAAAGGATATCTTTGCGCTTTGACTATATATATGTAGTTTTTAATTTGTAGCACAAATATTGGCAAAATTGTTTCATAATTCCCTCAATGAAGTTGATTTCTTAACTTGATTAATGTTTAACTGATATGTTAAATCTTTCAGTTGAATTGGTTTAACACGAATTAATACATGCTCTAAGCATGCTCCACGTATATTTGTATTAGCATATGTGCGTGTACATGTTCCGTGCACATACAGTCACATATTCAGTGATGTGACATGGCCGTTGCAGCACACAATTTGTGGCTGCAGCTGGGAAGAGAATTGGACTGAGTGACCAATATTATATCTGCCCAGTGTACCATGGTGAAGGTCCACCTGAACAAGATGAGATAAATGCTGAGCTGCCTGCCTCACTGGGACTGAAAATTGTCATGGTGACAAAAGCTAAATAGCTAAATACACAAGGATCTGCAAATGTGTTGCCTTACCACAGGTCATTCTCAGTACTACTGATTCATTATTAATTGGATTCGACCTAGGATAATTAAGATTTTAACCTACACTTAGCCGCTGTTTTACGTTCCCCTTCTTTGCTTTGCTTTGCTTATTCCAAACCTGAATATGTTCATGACTTTTTATTTTGCAGAATTTCACAAGAAAAAGGAGACAAATATATCGCATATAATTTCTGATCAGCTTCCTTCCTTGGATGCTTATTTCTGGCAAAAATAAATAAATAAGTAAATAAATCAAGCCTTGTCTCAGTTCAATTAATTCTTAATAACTGGAAAAGAAGGAAGTGCTGCTTTGAAGCCTACCTGCGGATGTTGCACATTAAACAAAACCGGACCAGTTTGAACAAGTCCTCAAGTCAATGCATGTGTGATGTAAAATATGCACTACATTCTGGGCAGTATGAGCAGCCATGGTGTCTGCTGCAATCGACCCTGTGCCCGGGTGAAAGCTCTGTTTGTGTATTTGGCCCTGAGTCAAGCACATTTAGCTGGGCATCACACTCAGACAAGGCTGCTTGTCTGCTCCCCCTGTATGTAATATTCATGGACCTAACATTGAAGTACAGCCGAGGTCTGGAGAACAGCCAGTTTGGTGACATTAGGGTGCCACCTCTGCTGTTTTTCAATGATGTTGTCCATGGAGCCTCAACCAACTGTCATTTCTGATGTGCGCTCAAGTGGTTTGACGTTGAGTGTGATGCAGTCGGGACCAGCAGTTTGAGACCACAGCACGTTTTCTGGGTCCACATGGGGCGCATTTCAATTGTGGTACATGCGGTATCTCCATAGAGTGTGCAGTTGCTTGTTGACTTAGAGATCGTGCAGTGATGTACAATACGTGGGGTTGTAGCGCTATATAAAAAATGTGGATTCAGCTTTTCTTATGCTGTTGGTGAACAGCAACATTTATCACTTGTGGCTGGAGAAGCCGGTAAAACTGTGCTGTTAATTTAGAGCAATTAAATTTAAAACACCAGTTATTTATTTACTGTATAAATTTGTCTAAACATGAGCAGTTGGTTTGTTGGTTGCTGACATTTTCATTGCAATCCAGAAAACAGCTTCTTAAAGGTTATTGTTTTTTTATTTGTTTTTTTCATCATGTGTCTAAGTGACAGATTGCCAATTTATCTTCAAAAATTTTCCCCATTCCTCTACCTTAGGATGACTCAGTTCAGAGACAGTAAAAAGGACTGTGAGATTGAAGTGGGCGATGATGGGGAGAAAGGAGAGCTGAGCCAGCTCTTAAACAATAGTCTTTGTTCTGACCTTCAGCTGTGGTCACTTTTGGGTTTTTAGAAGTGACTGAAGGCATACAGCTCACATGGTGAGGAGGATTGGGATTCATGATTACTTTGGGGTTTAACTGCTGATATGGCTCTCGCAGGTCCTGGAACAGATCTTATCCCATGGGGGAGCGGAAAGATATGACTATATCGACAATGAACGAGGAGCTTTTGGCTAAGTGACAAATTGGTGCTTAGAAGTCCTTTAGCTGTTTAGATTGTTGATTTAAAAACATCAATTTAGCTTCATAAAAAGGCACAGGGCCAGTTTAAGGAACAGTTTGCACCAGCATAAATTCCTTTCAGCGTCTTTGTGACAGAAAGGCGTGGACACGGTTATTTCTGCTGCTGCATATGTATTTGTAGGAGTTTCCCTATTAGAGTGCAAAACTTGGATTCAGCGAATTAGAAAATCTACTAAGGCTTGCAGCCAGCAATTTACTACCAACTGCTGAAAGCACAGAATAAAAGCACGTCTTATTTTTTTGTAGTGATAGTCATCACTTGAAGCATTAGTTTTAGTGGGAACGGCAGTGAGAGATGTTATGAGAATAAAGGCGTGAATGAAACACCTGGAGCAGAAAGCCAAAGTTTTGCCTCTGTCATGTAACTCTTCAGTGAGTCTCCATCCTCAGTGCTTGGATCTGATGTATTTCCGGTCCTTAATGTTAATATTACTTGTATATTAGTGTTGGAGAGAGGGGGGATAATAGTTGGCAAATGCTAGCATAGATGCCATGGATGTAATGCAAGCACCAGAATTAGTTGTTGCGGTGCTTCATGTTCCAATATCAGTCCACAAGAAAAACTGCAGAGTGAACTGTGTGTTTCTTTACTCACGAGTACACACACTCGGCCCTGCAACTCACAAATCGCATTCATGTTTTGTTTTTCCCATTATTTCAGTATTATTTATCTTTACTCCTCTCTAATATGAAATGTCTGTAGAAATATAGCTATTAATGTTTCTTTGCTGCCCACAGGTGGCTGCAAATCAAATTAATTCCTTTGACTTTAATAAATAACTGCAGCCTCTTGTGGCAGGCAGAAAAAACAACATGCATACATTTCAGCACATGGCATAGCAACCTTATTAACTCGCAGATCAGTCAGGATCTGAACTTAAAAAATGTTTTGTTCTTTTTCTTCTGCGTATCCTGCTGATCACCTGTTATACACGGATTTAAGATTTATATTTCAGACTTGTTTGTTACTCCACCTGAGCTGTGAGATTTAACCAGACAACCGCTGCTCAAAACCTCAAAGACCCAACACAGTCTCCATCAATTTTCTCACAGAAGACTTCACCCTTATATAGAAACATATCGATTGCCATGCTGTAAAATGTGTGCTTATGCTGTCTTACTATACCACTGTTTTTGTTGTTTTGTCAGCTGATTACTTACTCCCTCATTAGGTTTTGACGACCCGATGTGCTCTCATTTTGGCAGACTGTGTACCTGTACATTTGCATATTGTTGAGAGATAACCTGGACAACTTTCCTCTCCCATTGGCAACATGTTTTGTGATGTTGCACTCATATGGTTGTGACATGTCAAAAAGTAGCTATGCCTAAAAATATAGCCTACTTTGTCATTCACTGTGGGACCATGATTTTAAATATGAGCATTAAATATTATTAAAATAGACTTAAAACTATTGAAACTGTTGGTTAGTTTGATATGTGTAAACTGATGTTATAGATCTGGTGGGGTCATTTTCTTATAAAATCATGTTGGGAGGCTACACACATCTTTATGTACAGTATATGGTGCCATCATTGCAAAATGTGCTCCTGGAAACACCTAGTTTCATTAGAAAAAAACCACGACAAAGGCAATTTCCTGTATTTTTTCCTGTCACTCTAAATGTCTGCAGCCAGATATTGACACAGTAACTGGACTTGACAGATCTGTAGCTCAGAACAAAATGAAGGTCAAGTTAAAGAATGGATGTGGTCCAACTTATGTTTGCTGAGTATGGCATTGTCCTTGTCCATTACTTTTTAATATATTTGCGGAATACAGCATCTTAATCTGCTATATGAGCCCTCTGCAGCTGTCTGGTTGTTGTTTTCACCTTGTGAGTTTGTGTGTGCATGTGTTTGTGTGTCATTCTGGCAAAATCTAATCTTGGAGACACCCACTATAGCAGTGGTGGTTTTAGTACTTTGGCATCTTTATATATCTGAGACAGTCTGTGAACTAGACATGAAGCTGTATAAACAAATAATAATTTCATGATTACAAAACTGTTACAAAAGTATGATAACATTTATTTAATGTAATCAGCATTTATATATTTAAAAAACCAAACAAACAAACAATAAAACATTTGCACTGAGAGTGAGCGCCATAGCGCTAACTGGATTACGTGTTGCTAGTATGGATCCTTGATGGCTGCTGGCGGTGCTCGAGCTGGGAGAGAAAGTTTAAATTTAATATGACACAATCTCAGATGAAGCTTCTGCATCTTGCATGCCGAACAGTTTGCAGAGCAGTTGTCAAAAAATATAAACCAAATGAATTATTACAACTGTGTGTGAAACTGTGTGCCATCTGTGCCAGCCCTTTGAGGAGATTTACTTATAATAGCTTTTATTGTTCTTGTTGCTGCTAAGTTCTATAATTTTTCGATGAGCAATGCTGGCATCCTGAAATCATCTTACCTCACATATAAGTTATGGTAAGTTTTCTTCAGCCTGGGGTTATTATTGATCATTACTGATGAAAATTCATCATAACAGCCCTTGATGTGCTGCCCCAGTGGTTGCTGACTGTCACTAGGTGAAAAAGGTTGCTGCATCAAAAACCTCCTTGTGATTGCCTTGGTCACTAGCAGATCGACTTGTGCCCAAACTCCACCAGTGACAGAAACATCTGCAAAAAAGGTTTTTGATGCACCAACATGTAACTTTTTGTGACTGATTTCACCCACTGTAGCAACTGCCAGCAACCATTTGTCCCTATTCCCACCGAGGGTGGAAACAACAAGCTTGGTTCCCCATTAGAGGCAAAAACTAACAGGTGGTGATATGCGACTCAAATTTAAACGAATGACTCAACCAAGCATCACTAGCTGCTCTTGTTAGCTGAAATTTATGTGACAGGAAAAGAAGATGGGGAAGGAAATTACTGATGTATTTCCATATAGTTTGGCCAAGTATATGATACCAGTTCAAACAGTTGAAAAGCGATGAATCAAGCAAGGAGAAGTTTCTTTAGTTATTGTTAAACTAGTGCTTAGAAGTTATTTTTGACTTTTATTTTAAATTCCAAGGGAAACCCTACCTAGACTACTCTTGCGCTTACACTTGACTCATGATGAGTCACCTCTATTGTACTATAATGCTGCTGCTGCTGCTGCTGGGACCTTGTTTCAATGGATTCACACTTCAAATTAGGTAGTCTGTCATCAGTGACAGTAACTCATTGGAAAAGAAGGGTAGAGAATGCACTTCATTTACTTGCACTCATAAATGCTGCTGCCTGCAATGTGCAGGCATTGATAAAATGTTGTGCAGTTTTTTTTTTTTTTGTGTGTGAAATATCGTTATCACAAAATTTCTTGAAGTTTCGTGATATAATTTTGAGGCGTTATTGACCACCCCTAGACACAATCAATGCCAAAGTCTGCCCGCACAAGTAGGAAACCAGAAGGGATCCGATTTTTAATGTAGAGGGAAAAGAAAAAGTAGGAAGGGATCCTAACATTTAGCATATTTGTGATTCTTTCTTTTAATTTACTGTGAAGTAACCCTGACTCCAACCCATCTATTAGATATGAATGGCAAAATTGATCTTACCAACAGAGCTTCATCAGGGGATGTTGGTAGTGGACTTAAACGGTATGATGGGATTTGGATGTAGATTCCAGGCACTGAGCTGCAGTCACACAGTTGTTAGCAGAAGGATAGCAGAAACTATGAAAAGGAAGGTTTACAAAATTGTACAGAGACGTGATATGATGTGTGATTTGGAGATGTTTCACTGACAAAAAGACAGTAGGCGGAACCATAGGTGGCAGAGTTGAAATGAGTTGCAGATTAGACACGAGAAGGGCAGCTCAGGGTAAGTGATTTGGACACAAAGTTAGACAGCCATGGTTGATGGTTTGGACATGTACTGTTGAACATGGAGCTGCCAGGCAGGAGTAAAAGACAAAGACCACAGAGGGGGTTAATGGATGTAGTGAAGGAGGACATGCAGAGTGTTGGACTGATAGATGAAGATGCAAGTGATGGGGTCAGATGGTCCACTGTTGCGACTAAAGGGAGCAGCTCAAAGAAGCAGAAGATTAAAAAAAAACCTGTGGCCTGGCTCATGTTGTGATGATATTTTCAAAACATTTAACATTAATAAAGCAGGATGAAAATTAACTTTGTCTTTAACTTGAAGATACTTAATGATTGAAATAGGCCAACATTAGAAAACAAAGCAGTTTTTCCCCACCTGTGTTATTCAAGTCAAATATTCGTGCATCTTTTCTCTCGTTTCATTTTCCTAAATGTTTGTTCTTTTTACCAGCCACTTTACAACATATTGTGCCAGGTAGTGTTGTTGTGTAAACAGGAGGGCTATGGATGGCCTTTCAGAAGAGGTTGGTAAGAGCTGAATCCATGTTTAATGGCTCTCAGCTTGGCAGTGTTTGCGCGCTGGTCTCAGAAGTGGTTTCTGGATAGCAGCCCTGCCACATATATCAGCACTGTGAAGCTAACAGGATTTTAGATTTTATTGTTTTTGCCAAATTAAATAACTTTGTTTTTTGAACCACTGCAGCTGCAGTTCAGAGCGTTCTCTATTCAGTCTATTTGGAAGCCCTTAGTTGTCTCATGTTGCTTTGAATACCCCACATGGACATGGTGATTATCAGAACTCTTTTAAAGCAGACACTGATTGCTAATTTGCATTCAAGTTAATATAATACACCTGAATAACTGCCTTTGTTAATGCGATTTAGTTACTTCAAAGCACTTTTCATGTGGTGTCTCTATTTTTCCCAGCTCCCTCAGTGCCCATTAAATGCTGGAAGTAATTAAAGTCAGACACTGACCAATTGTCAAACAAGCAAGCCATTGTTTAATTACTATGAATCCATTTTTCATTAGCAGGAAATGGCTCTCAGTAGAACCCTTCAACCTGTTTGAATTTAATAAAGTATCTAGCAGCTCTGCATACATTCTTTGTGAGAGTCTTGAATTTGGATTCTCCTAAGATGAAACCCGAGTGCAGCGTTTCCTTGATAATTGCACCGGACATGTTCTGTTATTACGACAACAGCGTATATTCTGCACAGGCTTGTTTAAAAGCTAAACCATTCAGAGCTGTCATCATGTAAAGGAATTTCAAGACTTTCTGAAATCAAAGCCACTTCATCTCAGTGTGGCTCAATTGAAAACACGGTTGGAAACAACAGACTTGATTATGCAGGCTGAGGAAGCAATGAGATGGAGGTGCTCCAGTCACCGCTCCTGATGTTATGTATGGAGTTATTCCCCCTCTTCCTTTCTGTGCATCTCTGCCTCTCCTCTCCAGGGTGAGCCATGAAAAGATGGGAATTTTGAGCAGAGGTAGCAGAATGTATTGTCAACTTGTATGTATTCCTGTAGGAAGCCCAGTTTCATACCAAATGTTGCATTTTTAATACTGACAGAAACCAGAATACAATATCATGATGTTGTGTGTAGTGTCTACATACCTAAAGCTTTGTTGGCTCTCGCTTTATGTTTGTGAACTTCACATAGCTTTTAGGATATACAGATATTAGATAATGATGTGAGGGGAGGGGGGTGGGGGTGTACAAAATTGAATTTTGCTGGCTTCTCATGTATAGTGAAGAAAAAAGGAGGCAGTTTAAACCAGATTGTGATTCTCACTATGCAAGATTTGTTATTTTGAGCTTCTCATTTTATAAATACCGGGCTCACCCTCTTCTTTCTTTTTCCTTTTTCTTTTTCTTTGGGCACCCTGTGTCTGTAAGATGCAGACTCTTTTTGTGGGAAATGTTTGAAGAGAGAGTTACCTGTAAAATATAATAGTCTAAAAAAATCAAAGAGTTGTCAGTAGTGCTGGTCAATACATTGCATTCTTTATATTCATTGAAATATGAGCACGGACCACATCATAAAAGCTGCCTGAAACACACTGGAAATCCATTTTATTTGCAGACACCATGATTTTACACTCCAGAGGGAAATATTTGACCTTGTTCAGCAATGTTTGAAATAACTGCTTTTCTTTATTCCGGGGGAAGTTGCTATCCAGGATTTTTTTTTTTTTCTATACTGAACAATGTTGTTGCACATGCGTTTATCTATTTGCTTTTTTTTATGTCAATTTATACCCGTTTTATCTGAAGTATTTAATCAGGAAATGAAACCATTATTAAGTCATTTCTTTCACATTAGCCTAAAAGTTGAGCATGATGGTTCATTCTGCACTATTATATAATGATACTAATGTTATTTCTAATTAACAAAGTCACTGCTGAGTCATTGTGGAATTTCTTTTAAGACACTATGTGCTGTGGAAACAATGTTTTGTTTCTCTGTTAATTATTTGAATGTCATTCATGTTTGGTTGATTTAACAGCTCATCAGCATCATCTTTTGTGACTTCTCTCCATTTGTCTTATTTTGTCCTTGTCACACAAACACTTTAAATTAACTCCAAACTGCTGTAAACAGTAGCAATAAACAGGAGTTATTTATTTATTTATGAATGCAAGAAAACCTAAAAGTAACTAGTAAAAATCAGACAGTCTCTTACGTCTTCAGGAAAAATAAAATCTGTTCATTTCCTTTAGATAGTTTGAAAACTGTCAGCATCCACTGTTATTTTCAGTGTGTTCATTATAAGAATAATAGCAGTCACTCATTTTGATCTGGTAGCTTCATTCCAGGCTTTGCAGACAGAAGTATTTAAATGTACTTTTTGTGCTTGTTGAATAATTTAAGTTAAGGGTTTCCTTACTATGGCTGGAATCAATATCTGACCAAATTATGGCAGAGTGGTTCGCAGAGATTGTATCAATCTTATGAAATACAGATAGTTATATCTTTTTCTGTAGAGCCTATATTTTGGATATTACAGAATGGTTCGGTTGAAGCTCGAAAACCTATCTGCTGCTTTTAGTTTTTAATGTGAACTCTCTGTTGACCTTTTTAATGGCCACAGTGCAGTGAATCAGCAGAGGAAATTTAACAATTTTTATGTTATATCGTCTAATTAAAGTCAGATTTAAAGCTGAGTGATGTGGGAGTGAAGGCAGTGTAATTTAATATAAATTGCTTTATTAATTCATTCTCAGCAACGCTGCCGTTTTTGATGTATTGATTTGAAATCCTGGGAATCTTTCTGAGAAGATTTTCTTGTCTCTGAATCGATGGCAATGTAATTGGATAGAAGCTCTCAAGGCTCTAATTATAATCTCGAATGGTGAAATGCTACGCTTTCAGACATCCAGCAGCAACTCGGAATGGAAGAAAACCCTGAAATACCTTTTAAATATGTTGTTTTTCCACAAATAATAATAAACAAGTTGTTTTGTTTTAGCGTTGCATTTGTATGACAACTTTTAGATAGTGAAGACTGAAGCACAAAGGAGACTGTTTCACTTTTGAATATTTTATTTCTTTTTGCAGGATTATTTGGAATAACATAATCTTTTTCCATTGTTTCAGTTCACCTTGCTGCTGGCAGCTCAGGAAAAGACACAGAGGTAAGAGAAAGAGTTGACCCCCATTATTCTTTGTTTCCTATGTGAAAATTAAAGTTGATATGATACCTGATACTTTACACTGTCAGTACACTGAGGTATTGTAAGTAGTTAATCATTTGTTTCTTGCTTTTCAGTTGTTCGGGAAGCCTCCACTTCCTGACCAGCTCAAATTAGCCATGTTTTTGTAATTGAACGCGTATTGGCCTCTAGATCAGAAGTTTGATTTGCTCAGCACAAAGTCGATTTTCTGCAAGTTCAGTGTGGTTTTCTTGCTCTTGCACTTTCTGTAGTCTGCAGTTGCTGCGTGATAAATAATTAACATTTTCAGTTGCTCTACTTCTTATTGGTGTGAGAAGATGTTGACAGTAAGCCTCCTGGCAGAGGTGCTTAGCATCACAAAAACGGCAAATTACCATCTTACTTTTTTACTGATGTCAACTAATTCTTTTCCTGCTGAGGATGTTTTGCTCTTTTAGTTTGACACTTTTTCATTTTTGTTCCCCCATGTTCTTATAAATGATGGAGAAATTGTTTTTAACTAAACCTCCAGTGTGATCCAACTGAATATAAATACCCTAAAACAGTTGGTTCTTTGTTGGATTGTATTCATGAGAACTGCAGAAGCTATTGGCATCCAATTTAAACAAAAAAAGAAGGCAGTTTCCCTAATAAAATAACCAAATTATTAGCGTATCTATTAGAAAGGATACTCATTCAAATCATGATCTCCTTTTTTAACTAGGGAACCATTTGGCACAGCTGCCCATCAAAGTGATAAAGTAAAAAGATTTATATAATATCCACCCAGGAGAAGAAACCCATTAGGGGCACTGAAAAGAGCTGAGTTTTTACAACAATGAAAAGATAATCAGAAATAAAATTGCTAATGTGCTGAAAAAAAGACGTGATTGTGAATCATGCCACAATGATAACAGCAGAGAAACCAGTTTATGGAGTTCCTTTATGTCTAAACTGCAGCAATGAATCTATTCATACACTTAAATGTCTGCAAAAAGCACGGGGAAACAGCTCAACATTTATTTCTGTCTTTTCCTATATTTACCCTTGCCTGAGGTTGCTAATGGTTTTGAAAGCTCATGATCTCTTTATACTCCCAGCATATGAATTTCCTAATGCACTCACTGCCCACTGCACAGGCTGTGGCTAAAGGGGCAGGGTAGGTCACCCACTGCTCAGAAGTTTAGTGGTTCAATAACCCCTACTCCAGGCTGCACGTCCAAGTGTCCTTGCACCATGTTTACAGTGAAAAGTGCTGCACTGACGTGTGGGTGCATAGGTGAATGTTGCTTATAATGGAAAGCACTTTGAGTGTGTAATTAATAGAAAATCACTATATAAAATCCATTTACCATTTAGAAAATTTTAGCAGGTTTCTCAGACATAAAGACACTTTGCTTTCTGTATATCCATTTGTTTTATTTAGCGTGTGTGTTTTGTGTAACTCAGGTCAAATGCAGAGTGTGAACCAGGTTGTTTATTTCCTTTTTAGATCTTCCGAGCTGAGAAACAACATTAACAAATTAGAATGGAATACAAATTTTTAGGTCATGGAAGTGCTCCAGTTTAGTTATGAAAAGTCATAAAATATAGATCAGGGCCGTGGCAGGAGGCTTGAAGGTCACTCACACATAAAACATTTTGCAACATATCCTTAGAAATTAGTCAAAGTTTAAGAAAACAACTTTAGTTTAATGTTTGGAATTTTATACCGTTTATGAATAAAGCAACTATTAAATGCTTGTCCCACTGATAGTTATTGACATTTTACAAAAGTGCTTGTAGAGCCTTTTTTGTGGCATGGGTAATATGAAAAACAACAAATGTTTCCTGCTATACATCAAAAATGAGTTGTTTTTGCAGTTTAGATTTTGCTTCCTGATTCTCTTGTCCATATTCATATTCATTTATTTTTGGTTGACATTTTTGTAATCACTTGTTATTGTGCAATAAGTGGTTCCGATCATTAACAGGGCCTCATCAGTGCAAACACAGGAAGTGCTTACAGAATCCACTAAAAATAAGCAAATACTAATTGGTATATCTAATAGAAATTTCAGAAGCAATAAATATGTAAATGCCATTGTTTAGATATTTAGTAGAGTAAGCCTTTTAAGTAAATTACTGCTTCTTCAGAGCTTATTTCACATGATTTTCAGACCAAATGGTCAGCACAGAAGATCTGCTGCTGCATGAAAGAGGATTCCCCAACTGACTTCAAACAGCTGCGCTCATCAGATCCGAATAAATCTGCACGGCTCGTGTGGTGTGTGATATGGGAAATGCTAATATCAGAATGCAAAGAAGCAACAACCAATTTTACTGCTGCTTACTGTTTACTCCTTTCCAATGGAAGAAGAAGTTTTGCTTCATACTTTGCTTTAATCAGCTTTTTGATTACACCATTGCAACAAGAGACTCATCATATGTAATTCAGGAAACACAGTTGCAGCTGTAAATATCGGTGTAATCAGTTGTCGTCTTTCAACACAGTCAGTGTCTTGCATATCGACCCCCTCCCCGCCTCCTTTTTCTTTGAAGATGGCCTGAAGCCGCTGATAACGTGCAGCAGTTTGAACTGAAAATGACTTGGAGAAGGTGGCAAAGGCAAGCACAGGTGCTGTGATTATCTGTCGCTTCAGGGCTTCAGAAACAACAAGAATACTACACATTTGCTTATGTAAGCATAAGTACCTTGATTGTGTGTACTTTGAGGACTCATGAGGAAGGATGCAAGAGAACTATACAATGTGAGAACAAACCTCCTGCTGATGGTCCTGCAAAGCCAGTGAAAAGCATTTCTCTAATGCTTGACTTTGAGGCTTTGCAAGTTATGAATACACTTCTAAAATTAAATACATGACCCAGCCTGAAAGCATTCCACTCTGAAAGGGTCAGCATCACCTTCTGGTGGTGTTAATATATGTGGGGGGGAAAGCACAGAGCAGTCATCTACCACACATATGGAGACAAGCAGAACAAATGTAACTGAAAGTGCATCTTTGTGAGTCAATGAGTTATTTCATGTGTTTTTGAGAGTAAGTGGTATAGTTTCACGAAGTTATATAATATAAACATTTTCTTGAGTTTGCCTGTACACTGTGCAGGATGGGACATGGTGTTCCCTGAAGGTAGGGACAAGCATTCCAGTTAGTCCAAAATGACATAGTTTCTTTGTGAAGTAATCCAGATAACAAATATAACAACCACTTATTTTCAACTGTGACCGGCACAGAAGAGTGCTTTTTGTCTTTTGTAGGTTTTAAGTCTTGAGTACATTTCAGTGGTTGACATAATGATTAGTCTTGAAGATAAAGAAAAGTGATTCCTTAAAAATGCACTATTTGACTCACCGTGTTTGATTGAACAATAACACCTTCCCCATCGTTTGCAGGTTGTTGTTTTTCTGCCAGATTTCATCTGTAGAGCCTAAACGGCTGTCACTAGAAGCAAAAAGAGTTTTTCCTATTATTCCTATTCTCTTCACCTTGGGCAGTTGCTTTGCAGAAATCAAACTCAAGAAGAGACGTCTGATGTCTGAATCATTGCTTCAACTCGTCTGCAGTGACCTCAGCTCAGGAAAAAAGATTATTTCTTTCTCAGATAACAAACCTTTGTGAATGCTGTCAATATTCATTCAAAGATCCCACAGCACCTGGAAAAAAACCCAAGTACCAGCAGTTCCCAGATATTACACACTAATTTGCATTAAGCTCCAACATTATCTATTATATCTGGAAATCTCATGTTTGGAGAAAACCTGTGTACACACATGCAGCTCTAGATTAGCCAAAAGCATTTAATCTTAATTCTTAGTAGCCCAGTTAGTCTTTATCTGAATCACATTATGTACATCATTGCTTTTCACGGTCAAAAATACTGTAATTTTTTTATAAGTTATTATTAATAAAGTTTTTATCATTAAAAAAGGAGGCAAATGAGCTTATACCTAAAGCCTGTTTCAAACGTGCACTTAATTCCATTAATCAGATGGCATCTAATGTGTTTGCTTCAGGTCTTAAGTCCTTATAAAAGTCACAGTAGCACTGGATCAAACTTTGTGAAAAAAACATCACTTTTCAGTCTATCACAGGTCTGAACAGCAGACTGTTGTCTGCAGTAACGAAAAATAACTTGATGTACTATCTAATCTTGAATAACAACAATATCGTCTCTATCACAATTGAGGTCATGTCTGATTGAAACCGTGAGGAACATTAATCTAAAAATTTACCTATATTGAAAGAGAATACCATCACTTAAACAGATTGATGATCAGTCATGTTATCAATCACATGTATAAAAAAACGTAATCTGTTTTGACTGGCTTGTCATTGTCTATGTTTAATTGACAGCAGGTACCAAGCACAGGTAGAATAGACAAAATACAACAAACAAGCCGTTTCTGATTCCTAAGCCAATTAAAGTGCATTCACAATTACCGTCATGTGAAAAGGAAAGGAAAATGACAGTTTTCAAAGGACTGTGTGGGTCTGTGAAGAACCTAGTACACCCCAGGATTCAGTAGCTTATACAACCACCTTTAGCAGCAATAACTTGAAGTAATTTTTTTCTGTATGACTGTTTTCAGTTCCTCATATTCATTCTTTATAACATTGCTTCAGTTCATTGAAGTTTGCATACATTTATATATGCACAGTTCTCCTTAAGTCCTGCATTGTAATCAGAGGTCTGGACTTCAGCTGGGGCATTGCAGTACCTTGATTCTTTTCTTTTTCGGCCATTCTGGTGTAGATTTGCTGCTGTGCTTTGGATCACTGTCCTGTTGCATGATCCAGTTTCAGTCAATCTTATCTGTTAGATGGATGGCCTCACATTTGACTGAAGAGTGCTTTGATATACAAAGACTTTATGGTGAACTTAATGATGGTGGCTACAAAGAAGCCCAAAGTCACCACCACTTCACCAACGTGCTTTACAATTGGTATGAGCCGTTTGTACTGATATGTTGTGTTTGGTTTTTGCCAATCATGACGCTGATTATTATAGCCAAACATCTTCTGTTTGGTGTAGCCTAGCCAAAGGACATTGTTCCAAAAGGCTTGAGGTTTGTTCAGATCTTTTTTTTTTTTTTAAAGTCATTCTACCCTGTTCTTTTTAGACTTTTTAGGCTTTCTCCTTTTTCTAATTGTAGTTGCCGAAACTTTCACATTTAGCATGCAAACTGTAGAGCCTGAGTTGTAGCTCTTGGGTTTTTTGCAATTCTCTGAGCATTACTCGGTCTGACCTTGAGGGCAATTTTTAGTGGGAAGTCCACTAAAAAAGATTGTGTTGACATACACCTGAATGCTGCAGAATTCTAAAACCTCCACATTTACGATGGTGGTCACAGTTGCTGATGATCAGTTGATAAAATGTATCTGATTAGCAGCACCTGGTTGCTAATTACCCTCTTAATTTCTATGGAAATAGTAAAGGTGTACTTAGTTTTCCTGTGGACACTTTATTTTTCATTTGACTGGAAGTGTTTCTACCCAGAATGTTTGTTTGGGATCAAATTTTGAGGAGAAAAATGGTTTAATATCCCAGGTAAAAAGTCATTTTATTTTATGAAGTTGTTTTGTTGAAAGATCTCTTTCCTTGAAATGCAATTGAGGATGAAGTGTAGATCTATATTTGATCATAACTTTTTGGGGACAGGAGCAAACTGTCACTGTTGTGTATGGATACTGTTTTGTTAGTTTACAGGTAATGAAACCCTAAACAAATCAGCGACTTTTGTTTGTGTGTTTATATCCTTCAGCAATGGCTCCATAGTGTAGTGGTTTACATATTTGCCAAATAAGCAAACACTGCCGGTTCAAAACCCTTTGGGGTTGTGCCAGAGAGGATATCTGCCATTAAAAAGAAAAAAAAAGATCTGCCAAATCAAACATTCGAAGATACTTGCTGTGGTGGACATTTGTGAATAGGGAAGTAGCCGAAAATAGCTTTAATGTTCCATCAATCAGTAGCCATGCCAGTTTCTTCAAAAGCTAATTAATCAGTAAGTATGATTAAAAGAAAATACAATACTGCTGTTAAATAGAAGCCCACATATCTTCATCTAGTTACTCTTAATAACAGTGGAAAGTGTTTTTAAATGGTCCTCTGGGTTTTTTTTTTCCAAATGGCAAGTATGCCAAAACATGAGAGGAACAAGCTGGGGCTAAGATAAGTAGTATTTTTGTTTGTAAGTAAGATAAGAAGGAGAGTTTTGTATGAAAGTTAATGTGGGTTGTTGTCTGAAGTCTGTGCCTCTTGTGTGTAGCTGGCTGCTGTCTGGTTGTTACTGTGACCATCTGCCTTTGATCAAATGGTGTCATTATTGCTTTATCCAGACATGGTTTAAAATGGGGTGTTTTAATTAGCTGTGCAGAAACAAGGTCTCCATCTATGTCATCAGAGGACTAACAATATTCTGATTAATTTATGCCGAGATATAGGCCACAATCATTAGGATTGTAATGGTTCCAAAACTAAGACCTAATCAGTGATACAAACATCCACAGTCTCGTATGGCTGTTCTATCTTCCCGTTTCACAAAGTTGTGCCGCCCACCACCTTTCCCACCCGGCCTGACCAGCTGCCACAACTCTTACTGCTGGTAATGAATGGATGTTACAGAGAGAAATGTTGCAGAAGTGTATCAGCTCATTGGATGAATGTAAACACAGACACGAGGGGATTATGTGTAGCAGCCATCGCAGAAAATGGAAGGATCACCTGCAAAAATATGTTTAACTATAGTCTGTTTAACCCTTTTTGTCGTGGTATAAATAGCATGTGTAAAATGCACTGGCTGAGAAACAACTTAATGAATGTAGGCCTACTGGTATACAGTAGGTCTACCTGTTAGATACATAGGTGTTGGTTAAATTAATAAAGAAAAATGTGTAGTCCTGTGTGATTGATCTCATTTTCTAAATGTCTAAATTTCTAAATAGGTAAAATTTCGTCAAAAACATCTACTCAGCTATGTTATGAAGAGGCCACGGAGCATAGTGTGACCCTAAATAACCTACACAGCAGGGCTTGACAATAACGGCTGCCCGTTGCCCCAGGCAACCAGATTTGGACCACTGTCAACAATTTTGTGCTGTCTGGTCGCCTGTGTTGGCAACAGTTCTCCAGTGCTTAGAAAAGCAAAGCTAAATCCCTCAGAGAACAGTCTTCAAACTAAGCAAAAGTGCCCTCGTTGAACTATTTCACTGCGTGAGAAATAGAAGAAAAAATGAATAATAACACAATAGATCGGTATTATTGCCAAATAAGACAAGTCAAATCTCCGGAAAAGTTTATGAGTTAAATACTGTGTATGTTTGGAAATAAAATGCACCTCAAACTCTGAAAAAAATTACTTCTCCTGATAAATTCAATATCAGTTTGGGCAAGGAGGCAGTGGCAAAAACCAAAGCAGCTGGTCCACCTATGGAAAGATTAATCAACAATGCACTTCAACTATTAGCTCAGCAAATCAGTGCTGTATTTTCGACAAGAAAGACCCCTTTTCAGACTCGACCAGTGTCTCTAGAAAAGAAAAGGAAAACAAAAAAATTAAACCCGGCTTGCAGGAGTTAAATATTAATCCCTTTGTAATTTAACATCCTAAATTCATTACCTTGCAAATGTGAAATTTATATTCAGTGGAATCATTCTTTCATTCTTACTTTTAGTTTGGATTATTAATAAAGCTGAGCCTCTTGTTCTTAATCGAATCCATGATGCTTGTCGCTATGGATACAGCTATAACTTTATGCCAGTTAATTACATTTTAGAGTTACTTGATTGGATGCATATAATTACTTACTGACATTTATTTTGGTTAGCTGAATTGTAAAAATGATTAAGGGTGCATGCAGTGATATACCCTCAGTATTAGCTAACAATAGCCTGCTTTAAATCTCCCTATACACTTGCCTGTGTCTTCTTAAGTACCAGGGCTTTCAGAACACATCTACATCAAGTGAATCTCTCATGGTAGTCCCGGTGATTTGACTTCTTCTACTTCTATTTGATGCAGAAGCAGAGAGAAGAGCTTACTGTCATTATATTATTGCAAATGTTGTCACATTAGAAGAATCGAAATAACAACATATATTTTTTTGCTCCAGTTTTATTCAAATTTTTGGATAGTAAAAATAATGCTGAAAGTTTTAAAAAAACATATATACTTTTTAGCTCTGTAATTTAGCAAATGCAACAAAAAATATGCTATTAATGTAATGAAAATGCATCAGAAGGTTCATTGTAAGGCTTAGATATGTTTTTGGTTCGATGTAAATATTTTTACTCAAAATGGCTCAAACATTGCTTAGATTGATAGTCTTTGGTCTATACAGTGTTACAGTTACTAAACTATATATATACAGTTGGGACAATTATTGTTTGATCCCCTGCTAAATGTCTAAGTTTGCTCACTTCCAAAGAAATAAACAGTCTCTAATTTTTATGGTAGTTTCAGAGAGTCAGAATATGAATCAAAAATCCAGAAAAAATATCATCCATCAGTTCATTTATCCATCCATCTATCCATTTGAAAATACATTATATAAAAGATGAATTGACTTGAGTCATGGTTTGAATGTCATTGAAGTTCTGGCTCCCTTATGGCATACAGATTATAATCAATCAATCATATTCACTCACCCATCCAAATCATTGAAATTAGGTGTTCCAATCACTTCCATGGCCACAAGTGTATAAAATCAAGTACATAGGCATGCAGACTGCAAACATTTGTGAAAAATGGGTTCTTCTCAGGAGCTGAGTGAATTCTAGTGTGGTACCTGGCAAGTGTAACAAATCCAGTTGTGAAATTCCATCACTACTAAATATTTCACAGTCAACTATTAGTGGTATTATAACAAAGTGGAAGCGATTGGGAACAACAGCACGTCAGCCGCAAAGTATTAGGCCATGTAAAATCACAGAGCAAGTTCAGCTAAAGCTGAGGCGCATGAGTACAGAGGTCGCCAACTTCAGGCAGAGTCAGACGCTACAGACCTCCAAACTACATGCGGGCCTTCACATTCACGCCTAAGAACAGTGCACAGAGAGCTTCGTGGAGTGGGTTTCCATGGCTGAGCAGCCATGGATGGGGAGGTGGCAACTCTTGGTATGATTATTTGGAAAAGGAAGAAATATAAAGAGGTGGAGCTCCATGCTAGATCTTGCGTCATGGAATGTAGATGACCATGAGAAGCTGGTGGATCACCCAGAAACTACATGGGAGGAGCTTGTTAATGATTCGGGGGCAGTTGGAACACAGTCACCAAGAACACTATTGGTGACACACTACACCATAATAGATTGAAATCTTGCAGCACTCGCAAGGTCGCCTGCTCAAGTAGGCACTGTCCTAAATTTGCCAGTGAATTAATGAGTCCAAGCAGGCTTTTGAGAAATTGCTGTGGTCAGATGAAACCAAAATGAAGCTATTTGGCATCAACTCAACCTGCCATGATTGGAGCAAGAGAAATACTGAGTGTGACCCAAAGAACACCAAACCCACAGTCAGGCATGGAGGATGACTTCATCACTGAGAAGCCAATTGACAAAGCCATGTGCTGTAAACTCTTTAACGAGAACCTCTTTCCCTCAGCCAAAACATTAAAAGATGGGTTATGAATGGGTCTGCCAACATGAAAGTGACCCAAAACATACAAAGCAAGGCTAAAGAGTGGCTAAAGAAGAAGCACCCAAAGTCATGGAGTGGTCAGGCAATCTCCAGATGTCAATCCTATAGAAAAATCTGTTGATGGAGCTGAATGTTCAGGTTGCCATTTGGCAGCCAAGAAAACTAAAGGATTTAGAGAGTTTCTGTAAAGATGAGTGCCAAAATGCCTCCTAATATGTATGCAAACCTGGTGACCAACTACGAGAAATATCTGGCTGCTGTGCTTGCCAACAAGGGTTGGCAAATACGAAGTCGTGTTTTGCTTGGGGATTAAAATTCTTATTTCACTCAGTTTATGTCTTTTTTGCAATGTGTTTTTTCTGGATTTTTAGTTGATGTTTTCTCTCTCTCCGTTAAAATGAAACAACCATAAAATTAGAGACTGTTCATTTCTTTGTGAGTGAGCAAATTTGCTAATTCAGCAGGCGATCAAATAATTATTTCCTCCACTGTATTGCAACAGACCAATACAAATGGTGCATGAAAGGAAGCACTCATCAACCTGACAATGGTGGCATTGTGGGGGAAAGTTAAAAAAAAAAAAAACAGCAAAAAGTCTTGTGAAAGCAGAAGGCCTGTTTGTGAGATATGTCCTCCAACTATAATTTAGTTTATAACATTCATATTACTTAATATTTGCAATAAATAACGAATTGCTGTGTAGGCGCTTTCAGTCTCTCTGTACTTTGACTACTTCTGCTACTACTTCTGTGATCCAAACCCAGTGGTTCCCACTAAGTACAAACACATTAAACATTAAGGAAAACACGTCACAAGTAATTATAGTATCATTTTTCATAAAAGTTGAATAATTTCATTGAAGAGCTGGGCACTTTAGCTTTTTGCAAATGTTGCTCAAACAGGAATAAGAAGCACCTGTGTTAAGGTCTACTTTCATTTTCATGTGGTGCACTATTTACAATGTATAGCAGAAGGATGGTGCATGTGGGACTAACTCAAAATAAACCACAGTGTGTTTATCATAAGCAAAGAACATGTCAGCCAGTGCAAGTGGATCACTGGTGACTCACTGACATGTTTAATATTTTTTGGACGACGACAGAGCTCCGTGGCTCAGAGGAGAAAGCTTTATTTGGCTTTGGCTATGTAGGCAATATTTGTTGCATGAATTCATTGTTGTGTTTTGTCTTTCTTGAGCTCAAACTATTTGTTGATTAACCACATGAGCCATCATATGAAAGAAAACCCAGAATAAATAAATGTCAAGCAACATCTGAAATGTGAAAATATGCATCTTTTATGTTTTTATATTAGTGCATATAACTTCATATATTCTAAGTTTTGTCATTCTTATTTATTAGTGCCAGACAATTAAGGATGTCACCTTGCTGTCTGTTGAAATTTGATTTTTATTTTAATAATAAATATTAAGTGAATGATTGATCAGTATCGCTTTCATGGGAGGTGTTGACCAAGACATTTGTCTTTTCTTCTTTTTCGAAATGCTTCTATGGAACATCATAACATGAATGTGCTTTTTTTGGCATCAATAACAGCAATGTCTATGACCTGATATGATACTTTTCAACTGCTGTCAACAAAATGCTGAAAAGGGCTAGGAAGAAAACCTGACAAGAATAGCTTGCTAATGTTGAGACAGAAGACGTTTTAACTCATTAAGTCATTGCACATTAGCAGTTTTGCTTGTGTGAAAAATTGGCAACGAATAAAATTTTAATCTGTCAGTTCTCTGGACACCCTAAAATTGGGGAGGGATATGAAAGACGTTTTGATTCTTAAACCGCTCAACAGATCTAAAAGCATCCATAAAATGAAGCTGACAATTTGGAATCATCTTAATTTATAGTTAAAGCTGCAATTTTAAAATAGACAGCCCTCCTCCTGGAGCTCGTCCCTACTCACTGTTCTAAACCACTCCAGCTACACAAACACAGGCATATGCATACTAAGACTATGCATGCAGATTTTTGGTGAATGTGTTCTGCTTTGCCCATTGCATCACTGTATCCAGTATAAAAGTTGTCAGATTGGCCAAAGCCTAAACACAGGACTCTGTTTACTCTGAACGGTTTGGGGTATCGTTTTATACTACTTTAGTTGCAATACTCTGAGGCTGGTTTTATAATTTTATGCATTTTATAATTTTATGTAAAATTACACAAGAACCCAGCTTTAACACAAATGTAGACCAATATAATCTCCAACCTTTCACATTCTTAAGGTGCTCAGAGTCCTTCTAGACATCAGCTTCTCTGAACATCACACATTTTCCACATGTCAAAATCCAGAAAATCCTGCAACCTTGAAACATGCTTGCCATCAGTAAACAGAAATCTAATGTGACCTGACGGGTCACTCATGTCAGTGAAGCGTCTGTGTCCTCGGGGACTGAGAGCCGTAACAGGGCCAGGAACTCGCCTTTGTGTGTATGTGAAGAGCATCCAAATCGAAGGCAGGGATCAAAAGGTTGTCATTGCAGTGTCCTTGATTACATAACAATCGCATTAGGTAGGCTGAGGATCGTTCTTCAGTTTACACATGTACACCTCTGAGAGTACCTTTACTGCGGTGCTGCCTTTGTTCTAAGGTTACACTACATGAGGCACAATCTTTCTGTCTGTCTGCATCAGTGTTGTGGTGTCTTAGATCAAAAGCGCTCAAGGGATGGTGAAACTAACCCCTTCAGATGGACAGTATAGACTCTCAGCAATTTCTTTTTAACACCAATGGGTGTCTGATTCCCGCTGCAAATGGCTGACAGCCTGCTGTCAGATGGGATTAAGAAGAGCCTTACCTGCGTGCAAAAGTATAGAAGGCTAAGAAGAGCTGGATTCTGTGAGCTGAGACTAATTAATCTCTCAGTAATAGTAAAAATGATATGAGACCTGATGTGAGTTCACTCTGGCGTGGAATATGAGATCATTTACCAAAGAAAGATTTGTAGCCCTTGTGTCACCCAGGGATTTTATGAAGTGAAACCAAAGAGATGGCTTTAAAGGGAATTTTAGGTAAAATCCAATGACTTATTTCTTCACCATAGAAATTTGTTGTTGAAGCAGATTTTATTTCCATGTTGTTTACATGCAGTAATAGATCAAGCTTGTAAAGAGGCCACAATATGCTCCTTTGTAGGTTCATAAATTTATTCTGGAGGTTTTCTGGTATTGGTTGACATCGCTTCCTGTTTGAAAAACCGTTTTTTATTCTTACCGTGCATGATGCAGCACTTCACTTCACCGTTTGTCTGAAACGCTTTGTTTTATGTTCTTTCTCTCTAAAGCCTCCGTATTAAACCTAGTCTGCTTTGATTGGTCAGCCAGCTATCCATTATGTAATGCCTTCTTTTCTGATTTTTGCAGACGAGGGAACTGCTGCAAAAATCCAGCACTGAACTATGCCTGGTTCAAGCAGCAGCCTTTGGTCAATTTGAGAGAAGACAGTAAAAATGCGGGTAACAGTGTTGAAACATAATTTTAATCATTGATTCTTTGCTCCGCATAAATTAGGAATTTGTTTTGAAGAAAATTGTGCTTGCTCTACTCATCCTCTGTTCTAACTATTAAGCAGGCATCTCACTGTAATGCACCAAATCTTTGTCTGTATGTTTTGTCCACACAACTCTTGTTACACAACCCAGACTTCAGCAACCACACTTGGCACACAGGTACATGTTAGGTCCCTTAAGGTTCTTATGTATATCAGATATTATGATGTCAAACCACCTACCAACAGGCTAAAATGACTAATGTTTTGCATTTTATTAAAGCATTGGATCATTTTAATTTCACATCACTAACAATTCATTTGTATTGAAAAAAACCTGAATTATCCATTAAATATAATGACACAATCATGTTGCCTGGCAACCACCTACCAAAATGGGCTATTTTTAATATTTATGCACCTGTAACACTTTATAAAACCATCATATCATTTTAATCTCATGACTATGACTTGTAATTTATAGCCACACATTTAAATAGTGTAATATATTGCAATATATGTCATATGTTATGATGCCATAAGCAATGGATTAAAATGAAATTCATATTAATAGATCAGAACCAACATTGCAGGAGACAAAAATGGGCTGATACATTTTCTCAGTGCAATCAAATTTATCACTTTGCCACCAGTACAAACATGCCAAGCAATACTCTAGCATGGGCATGTACTAGTTATGTAAAAAGAAGAAAAAGCAGTACTGACAATACATTTCAAGTGGTGTTTTCTGTGGGAGAAAATAATCCTCTTTGGTATAAACTTCTAACCTTGTACCATTCTATACAGGCAGAAAGAATATATAAAATACACTCAAGAAAAGCATAATATGACCTCTTTGAAAGAAAAAGTCCAGTTAAACATCAACAACCCAGAATTTGATCCATCTGAACAAGCTTGAAAAAAAAAAACCTTCAAAAGAAAATGAAGCTCACGGCACATTGTACTGACTGCTTTACATCTTCTATTTCATCAGTGAGGTGGCATTAAACCTTTGCAGTAGAGGAGAGCTAAACAAGATGAAGTAATTAAAAACAGAAAGTCAGACCTCATATTCAAAACATGATAGAAATCTGACATTTTATGTTTTTCATATTTTCAGTTAAGAGTTTTTTGTTTTGTTTTTTAAATATACTTTTATTTCCCTTCTCTGTCCTACATAGATTTGATGTTTTGATGCCTGTATTTATTGGTAGGTTTTTTTTGTTTTGTTTTTGTTTTTCTCAGTGGAGCTGAAGCTTCAGTGAGGTTTCATTTTCATTCTGTCAACTATTTATTTATTTTTTAATACATCAATTGATAAGAGGTAAAACACAATGCGATGGCAATGCACCTATAAGTAGTATAAGGGAAAAAAAACAGAAAAAGATTCAGATTTTAACGTCTGCCACGTTGTTTTTCTCATACTCCTCAGTGTTTTGGGGTTTTTACTTCTATGCTAAATGAAGAAAATATGACATAACTTTGTTGTGTTTTTTACTTTTTTGAAAATCCACCGTTCACTGGAGGTTAATAGATACTCTATGTAAAACTTATCATGTTTAAAGCAATGTCTTGGTGAGGTAAGCGAATAAAAGAAAATGCATCAAGAAAGTACATCAGGTAGCTTAAGCAGGTGTTAGAGCTGAAAATAACATTGTATGAATAAGCACAAAGAGTTTACAGCGTGTACAGGTGAGAAGATGAAATGTGAGCCGAAAATTCCGGGTTGAGTAATGGAGCTGAGTTTGAAGGCTAAACAGAGGGTAAAATGCTGTGCAGCTGTTTCACAGTGCAATAGCACATGATTCTAGGAAGCTGTACCAGCAACAATTTTCTCCCCCGTCACTAAAAGAGATCGGTAACTGAGAAAAGGAATATGCCAAGAATGTGCTCTTGCATGTGATTGAACAGTCAAAACAGTCCCTCGCTGGATGATGATGATGTGTTGGAAATGTTCAGCTTTTGCTGTCAAATGACCCAGTGGATTTTTTTTTTATATATTTGTGGCCAGAGGCAGCTGCGTCAGGAGCCCCGCTGTGCCAAAACAGTGGTCTAAATGAAATGAGTGAGGAGGCTTCTTTTTTTTCTGACTCGACACAGATTGTATTACAAGAGTTCATAACAAAATAACTGATTTAAAAAGGAAAAAAAGACACAACATTACAAAATGATTTATACTGGTGTGGGGGTACTGGGTCTGTTCTGAAATTTCTCATTAAAGTGTGTCACAAAGCATTAGGCCTTGTTAAGGCTTGTGTAAAAATCATTTTCATGTACACATTGTAGACACACAAACATTTGTACACATACAATCAATATAATTGGCAATGTTTGACAGAGCAGGTAATTCGTCATAATGGGTGTCTTGATTTATTTTTTCCTTGTAGTCACAGTGCAGTGATTTACTGTTTCTTCTTTGCCCCAGAGTGAAGTTGTGCTGGGAGAGACAGAGTGAAAAGCATGTGGCACGCCTCTGTCACAACCACCATATATATAGCAATTTCTACACCCCTTTAATTTATTTTATGATACCTCCACTTTTTGAGTAGTTTCTCTTCCATAATAACCTGCTATATTTTCAAGTTGAAGAGATTTTATAAGACTAATTATCTGATAACAAGTCAGATTCTCCTGGCTTATGAGATGTTTTTTTTTTTCCTTAGGTGCCTTCTCTCTTCAGCTAACGAAATGATTTCAAACGAGTAATGTCTGATAAGATGAGACAGAAGCCTTGTGGGCATGACTAATGCTACTGAGTCCAATTAAGCTGATGTACCCACTGAATCAAATCACCCTGATATGATCTTGTCTGCCTGTGCATATATTGCCTCTAACTCTGATCACCTGAAAAAATAGGAGAAGACAGAGAGCATCACACATGCACAAATCACTGCTGTGTTAATGGCGTTATGGATGCCAGCTTTTTTTTTTAGTTTACTGCATCTCATGTCAAATGCTCAATTTCGAGATTTGATCAATTAACAGAGGGGAAGTGCAGGAAACGTGCATACCACAAAAATAAATGATGTGTACTCATGACAGTTATAGGAAGGTGTTCAGGTGGAAAGTGGGTAAATTAATGGGCTGTTCTCTAATCTAGAAATTGTTAGTTTGTAAATGTGCTGAGAGAGCACATTTATATGTAGCCTGCTTCTTGCAAATGCCACCAAACTACTGTGATTCCCTGTAACCGCTGTACCACACCCACCCAGAGTGAATTTATGACTTAGTTAAGCTATCTGAAGGCTGCAACAGCTTGCCAGTGAAATGATTGTTAGTCTAGAGGAAGTCATAAATCAAAAAAGGGTTTGGTTTGTCATTATCTATTAATACTCTGCAGCTCTCGGTCTAGAGTTCTGGAAACAGGCAGAACTCAGACATTCATGCCGTCTTCCCCAAGACTGAAAAATTTCCTCTGAAAGATAGAGGTGAAAGACAGCTCTTCAAAGTTTCCCTGGCTTGTGATTGATTTACTCATCCTTCCATGGTCTGCAGCCAGTGCTGACAGCTCTGGAGGTGGAACAGTGCAGAATGCCTTAATTGAGCCTCATGCACAGAGCTTAATGCTGCAGGCACAAAACCCACACAATTAGGATGGGCTAATGACGTGGGGTGTCGCCCATTATATTTCCAAATATCCTGTAGGGGATTCCATATTTAGTATCACTAAGTCTTAATTAGTGATTAGCGAGAGGAAATGGGGTATTTTGCAAAAAAAAAAAAAGATTTTCACACAATTCATATTTTGACACTTTTTACATAATATGTTAAAACAAAGAAGTGAATGTATGTAGGTCATTATTTGAAGACTGCAATTTGAATTATTAAAAAGTCTCTCTGTCTTTTCAGAGCCAGGATGATTTGCACGTCATTCACAACAATCAGCTGGGTAAGTCTTTTATTCCTAATTAGAAGTAAAAATGGAAGGTAAAAAAAAAAACTTGTGTGTTTGTGGAGCGTGTATAATTTTTAATATTCTGTGTGTGTGTGTGGTTTGCTAATAAAACACTTAAAAGCAGAAGGAAACTGGAAAATAACAAATTAGTGTTTAGGAGGGAACTGAAAACCTGAATCACATTATCCAGTACTTGCAGTGCTCAGACAAGAGAGCATAGGCTTAAAGAGTGTGTCCTTATCTGCTGTAGATACAGCTAAGGACACAAAGAAAATTAGTCAACATATACTATGTGTACCACTTTACAGTAATTTCAAATGCTTAATTAAAAAATACAAATGATTTAGTTCCAGATCTGACTGGAACTTATTTTGGACCTCAAAGGTCATTTTACTAGTTGACAATATGTCAACAAATATAGATTCAATCTTATAGACGCAACTGTAGAATTATAACTTATTTACTTTTAGCCTGATGGGGTTTTTTCATCCATTCATTACACCCCATTGTTCCATTTGTTTTCTACCACTTATCTGAGGCTGGGTCCTGGTTGTAGAGGCTATACAAGGGGTTTCAGACATCCTACTTCCTAGGAACATTGGGGTGAGATGAGATATATAAAATCCTGTGAAGTCTGGGTCTTGCAACAGATTTACTCTGAGCTCCATCTGCATGTACAAGCTCCTCACCCTATCTCTAAGCCTTAGCACAGCTAGCACAAATTTTGTCTGCTTGATCTCACTCTTTCAGAAACTACCTCGAGCTCATGAGAGCAGGATAGGATGGGAACATACACTCACTGGGCACTTTGTTAGGTATATCTTTTCAACTGCTCAATAGAACAAATCTAATCAGTCAATCTCAAGGTGACCTATTTGTCTATATGTAGGCATGTAGACATGGTGAAAAAGACTTGCTGAATATCAAACCAAGCATAAACCAGACATCGATTAAACACTTGAGCCTATTTTTACTGACCATGCTCAGTTCTGTATGAGCACAGTGTGTCCATCTTCTGATGGCTGTTTCCAGAAGGATATTTACCGTGTCACAAAACTCAGATCATCTCAAACTAGTTTCTTGAACATTACAGTGTACTCAAATGGCCTCCGCAGTCACCAGATCCCAGTACAACAGAGCACCTTTGGGATGTGGTGAAAGTGAAGGCTCACATCATGGATGTGAAGCCAGGAAATCTGTAGCAACTGTTGCATGATGCTATTATGTCAATATAGTTGCTACATGTTAATTGGTGAGTGTAGATCAACTAAAAGATTAAAAGCTTAGCCTTCCTGCTAACCTGTACAATTCCTGCATTGCTGCTGAAGCCACAGCAAGATATCTCTCCAGGTCACGCTGCCATATACCATTACTTTTAAACAGTATAGTAAAGCTTCTTTAGGGAAACAACTCTTCCCCAATCCAAAGGCAGTAATCCAGCATCTCATCCTGGCGGCTTCACATTTGACTCCAAACAGCCCGAGACACTGAAGGTTGTGCTCTGATGAACATTCTCTGCAATAATGTACACTATAATTATAATAACAAGATAATAAAAAGGTTGTTGCACTGGTTTACTGTGTGCTTTACCACAGTAAAAGTTATTTGTGTCTCTACCAATTTTTTGCACGGTATGATATCGCACCTATGAGAACACTGGCTATTTTAAGTACCGAGTAGCGATAGTACAGCACCATGTTATGGAACAAGACTAAATAGTTATCATATTTAGTCTAAGCACGATTTTTTCCCTTTACAATCTCTATTTTTTATTAGTAAACAATTAACTGACCTGCATTTTATTTTATAAGCAAATGGAGTATGATAAACATCCATATATTCCTAAAAGTATTCATATTTGTATGTACTTAATTATAAATACAGGTATTGCTGTCTTTGATAGTGGAGTTCTTGTATTCACAGTTTGATTTACAGTATTTTGATGTTACTGCATTTGATAATTCAGATCAGACTAGCTCAGTAGAACTAACCCGTAATTCCAAATGACATCCAAAGGGATGAACTATTGCTTAATATAGTTCAATTTTAAAGAGCGCTGTATGGTGAAAGAATTGAATTGACATTATTGCTTGATAAAATCATGAATAATAAAACCTGAAGTGAATAATATTGGACAGTGTGAAATTTAAATGGCAAGTACTGCAAAATCAAAATAGTAAAATGGGTTTTGCTTATGCCTACCTTGAAAATTTAATCTTGAGAGTTTCGCAGACTTCATAAATAAAGTCCCATCTTTCTTCAACGACTTGACAGCAACCAGGAATTTCATAAGTAGAGCAAATAAAAAGATCTCATGCATGCTTTTCATGCTTCAGGGGACTCGCACAATCACCATCTGAGAGTGATTTTCGGGAGACTGCAGAGGAGTTTGGAGCCCGCTTTCTGGACCTCTGCCTGTTCATTCAACTGGGTCACCACAGACGCAAAAGCACACAAAAGCAACTTCATAATGCTCTCATTTGGCACCTCGGCACAGAAAGGAAATACAAACAGACAGCGATCTGAAAAATGGAGCTACACTATCTGGCACTGCCATAGTAATTCCCTTTGTCACACCAGAAAAGCTACGCTCGCCTGCAGAGAATGTTGTTTGTGGGCAGGAATGTAAAAGATGAATCAAGGAGAGGCAGACTCCCTTTTGTTTTAACAATACAGCAAACTTCAGGAGGTCTGACTGGATTGTTTATTTTAAAAGCCCCAGTAACATTTGATGGGTATTAGAAGTCATTCATTTAGCAATCTTTCTTCAGAGGGAGTACAGGGTGCAGAGTTTAAATAAAGTAAATGCATTATATGCAGTATGTACATGCTACAGATATTCATAGTTGGAGCAAAAAAAAACAGTGGGAGCCCGCTGGTCATATTGTGCAATAAGTAGTGCTTTAAAAAATGCAGCATGCAACATCTTAACAACAGATAACTAAATTGTTGAGAGTGTGACCTACCTAAATGCACTGGGTATAGAACTGTTTAAATACAGATAGATGCTTAGATGTGCATGTTCCCCATCAGTTTCCAGGGCTGCAAGTCTCTCCCACTGCGCTATCACCGAATGGAATCTGATTTTTTTTTTTCTTTTTACTCGGTTAAATGTGTTCTGCACATTAATTTCCAAGGTTTTGTTTGGGCTTTCATTGAAGCTCCAAAGTACCATCATAAATCTATGCCGGCAGGAGGACGTGTCTTCAACTTATCGATAAAAGTGAGCAAATTTCGAAATGAGACTATTGTATTACATTACAATAGCGTTGCGTCTCTCATCTTATTTTTCTTCTCTTAATCAGTTTGTATTGAAGTCAAAAAAAATTGTTCAGCATGAAAAAAAAAAAAAAAAATTAAACATCACAACAAGCCAAAGCTTGTAAGTCCTTTATCTGTCTAGCTTAATCAATTCAGTCATTTCATTTCACTATCACACTGCTAGTCCAAAGAGGAAAAAGATCAAATAGATAAAACGTGCGTTTTATATGCATACTGGCACAGCAGAGAAGTCAGACTTATGAACAGCAATACATTAAAAAATCTCCTATTAAACAACTTCATAAGAAGATCACGTGCATTGTTTGGGCTGTTTAGAAATACAGTATCAGGAGGTAAAACATCTGAACAAGAATAACTTTTCTGCCTTACTTTTATTAGGTAGATCCAACGCAGTGTTTATAACTTACATACATGGCTAAATGAGGCAGTTTTGACTAAAATCTATCCAGGTCACCACTTAAACCATAGTAATGCATTACTGACTTTACTATTAGGCTAATTTTAATACCATCAGTGGAGATGTGTGAGGTTAATTAGAGGTGTCGCAGCTGGCTGCTGGGGCATGATTTCAAGATTTATTATTGTAGCTCGTTTCTAAAGGATACTGAGAGTAAGAAGTAAGAAAAGCACATCTGACTTCATAAGAAGTCATAGAACTTTTCATTTGAACTTTTGTCTTTTTTTCCCTTCTATTAGGGACACATTAATTAGCAGCATATTATAAGAACAGAATGGAAACCTTAATACAGACATCATTAATTACATTAATATAGTCTAATGGTACCTTTGCTGTTTATTTGGGTCATCACCAGTATCTGTGTGTTTTTCTAGTATATTTCTTTAATTTTCAAGATGTTTATTAAAATGTTTGACTTTAGAGAAATGGTACATACCAGATGTTTAAAGTTGATATAATAAATAAATAACCTTTAGATTGTTTTTTTCAGGGGATGTACCAGCATAGGGCAGATGTGTTTTAAATGTAGATTTAAAAGTAAACTGTTATATAGTCGAGGTTATATACTAACTCTATTCTACATCTCCTTTTTCAGAACAAAGCCCAAATGCCAGAATTTAAATCCAATTATCACTATAGCAGTAGTTAATCCTAGGAGAGCTGTGTTACTGTCCCGTATGCAGCTATATTATATTTATTCAGTGGCTCAGAGCCAGCCCCTCCAGGCCAAGAGGACACGCAAGAGGATAGAATGCATATCAATGTTCACAAGATGTTGACTGAACTCCTTTTTCTGACTTTAGTATTTCTTATTTTCCTTCTCTTTTCTCCCTACAAACACTGCTTTGCTGCTTGCTTGTGACAGTGCTCTATTGTGTCTGTGTCTTTTCTTTATTCAAATGGTAAATGGCTTGCACTTATAGGTCTTTTCTTCTTAGAAGTACTCAAACTGCTTTGCTTTGCTGCTTTGTGTCTCGTTCACTTTTCCACATACTTACAATGGAGGTGCAGTTGTCATGCAAGGTGCTCACCAGCCACCGGGAGCATCCTGTTTAGTATTTTGCCCAGGGACACTTGTGGAGAAGCCAGGGATTAAATCTCTAGCCATGCGATTAGTGGGAAACCCGCTCTAACACCTGAACATAGCTGATGGCTTTATTTCATTTAATTTAAAAAGCAATTTAAAAATCAGGCAACCATCCTGAGAAATAAAATCAGTCGTGGCATATATTGCCAAATAAGATATGAAAGCAAACATATTCCCAAAAATTCAGCTTTACAGAAATTAGAAAAAAAATGTTTTAAAGTGATATCTAATCCCTTCTCTACTCATTCGATACTTTAATGGGTAACGAATGGGATTCATAAGCAAAACCTGGAATCTGTTAAGCGTTAATTGCCTGAGCTTCCTGAATTATTGATTCTAAGTGAGGTTTAAGGATTGAGTTCAGCACTCATTAGTCTTTAGCAGAGTTGTCCACGGAGTCAGGAACTCCAGAGAACCTCTAATGAGTGTGATTATCACAGGTTGGATGCAGCTTTTTTTCAGCCTGTCCTTTTACATGTTGTAATTTCTGTGTGTTTCTGTTTTACTACTTGAAGAGATGTTTATAAAAGATTCCTTGTTTCCTTTCCTGGCTTTCCCATCATGCTTCTACCTCATGCACAGTCTTTTCTTTCCAGTCTTTTTGTTGTTGTTGTTGTTTTTCAATGCAAGTGACTCCCTATCTTTGTCTGCTGGCTTGCTTCCTCATTCCGCTCCCTTTCTGTTGTTCCCCTCTTTGGCATTTTCCTCCCTGTGTTTTATTGAGAGATATTTATGATACTGACCTTTTCAGCAGTAAGCTAAAAGTTAAATACACCATGCTCTCTATTGATCTTGTGCAGGGCAATTAAAAGTCTGTATTAATAGAGGAAGAAGGGTGATAGAAAATCATTTTTACTTACAGCAGGGGCCTTTGCCACACTAGATTATCACCTTTCAAGAAGGTAAATAATTTTTATTCCTAAAACTCAACGGAATAAAAAAAAAAAAGAGAGGGTGTATTCATCTTGAATAATAAATCCTGGACCTGGTTGGTGTTGTGGTCATGGTTAGTTTGGACAGAAAACTGCAACACAGTTTGCTCGAATGAATTTTGTCTCTTGCATTTTGGACACGAGGAAGGGAAAGATGGAGGGGATTTTTTGGGAGATAGATGATTCTCGGGGAGTCCATCTTGTCTGGAGGGAGTCCAATGCTGCTGATGAGTCACTGAGTATGGAAATGAGCAGACATCCTCTTTCTCTCACTATGTGCTGGCAATCAGCTGCTGGATGGCAGGGGTATTGTTCCCACAACAGCCTGCTCTGAGCGATATATATGATATAAGATGTGAAATGATTTTTGCTATTGACATCCTCTGTCATCCGTGGACTATGCTTGCTGGCAATGAGAGCTCTGAATCTGTCATGCTAACCACGCTAACGAGCTAACCACGCGAGCTAACCACGCTAACGCCATCCCACGGCCTGAAATCTTTCTTCAAAAGTTGACCGCAACAGCATTATGTATGAATTCTGGTTGTGCTTGATGATATGCGAACAGTTTTTCATGTGCTAGACGGCGCACAGCAATCTGTCAAAAATGTTTCAGTACGACTTTGGTGAGCTACGGAGCTGCACCGCTTGATAGATTGTCGGAGCATTACCTACCTCTCATGGAGTGATAACTGTGCTTCAAACATATTACCGACATTGTGTGTATAAGGACCATAAATGGCACCTGTGCAGAGCTGTTAAGAGATTTCAAATTGCAGGCTGTCAGTTGAGAATTGCACTGTGAAATCTGATCTGTTATTATTCAGCATCAGTTTACATTTTCTCCCAAAAAACAACATTGTGTTCTTTTATTTATGGAGCATTAGCATTTAATTTGATAATTTATTGTTCTTCATGTACATCTACGCTGTATGTTAATAAAAGTGCTGTGTGACATCTAGGACACAGCTTTGACTAAACTCTCTTTTTGTGTGTTTAAATTTGATTGTGCAGGAGATGGAAATACTCGGGGCTGAGATGAAATGTTTCTGTGACAGTTCCACTGACTACACACACCTGCTCTGTGACACTGATGGAAATGACAGAGCTGCAGGAGAGCCTAGAGGTCAGTGTGCTCTCAGCTCCGCTGCCACTTGGCAACATCTGCAATCCTGCTCTAAGGAAGTGTCACTATTGATTTGTGTCAGTGAGGTGACAACACAGCACGGCCAGGCCACTACAAGAGCACACGATCTATATACAGCCGTGTATCTATCTCTCTCTCTATGCCCTCCTTTCCGTGTGCATACCTAGAAATACAAACACTTCAGCCTTGATTCTTTAATCAGCCTGATCATACCCTCTTATGCGCAGAGATGCTGAAGCAGTGAGTACACACGAGACTCGAAGCCTCCCTGTGGAGTTTTCCACAGATCAGATGGTGATGGCCTTTAAAGAGTGGTTTCATGAATTGAGAAAAGCATCAGATCAGAGAGAGAGAGAAGGAGGCAGAATTCTCCAGTGTTTCATTTCATCCAATATATTTCAAGGCTGATACAGTCCTTTTTTTTCTTTTTTTTTTCTATGGAGTTGCCTCTGTGGAATGCTGAACGAGGGGAGATAAACGAATACTGCTTTCTAGTTCCATCGACCTGGCAAAATAAAATCATCTGCACTGAGGGGACTAGGGCATTGGCTTCATCTCCTCAGGAACCTTCAATCTCTTTCATTCAAGGCATATTATTTTCAGCCAAGAGGGATCCTTTGATAATTTAATTTAACTGCAGGAAAAAGCACTGTGTTGTGTGTTTCGCACCAGGGTGCAACGTCACATCTTGGGCCTATTATTAAATGGATGAATTGATTGCATACTTTCACCTCTGGAAATTCTGCTATTAATACAGCTACTACTGCTAAGATTAATAGTACTTTTTCTGTGACAGCTGTGAAAGCAGCACATCCAAACAACCATTAAATGCAACTTGTCAAACTTCCGTAGTCACTCTGAAAGCTACGACCATGACCAAAAACACCCAAGAAAACATCTGACATCCTATCTAAACACACTAGAAACTGTTTAAAAAAAAAAAGCAGGCTTGGTACTTAATTTATATAGTGTAAAACTGCATTACATGTGAAGGAAAGGAAAGAGGAAAACTGGGCTACTTGGATGCTTTTTAACTTTGCAGGACGCTGTGAAGGAGTAAGAATGGTAAAATCATGCCGAGCTTTTTTTTTTTTTTTTGTCCTTGAAACAGTCAGACATTCCTGCTGTAATAGGGCCTAAAAATACCTCCCATTTGCCAGATAGCACAACAACTAACAACCATCTCCAGCACTTACACTCTCTTGGCACAATTGCCCAGCAACAATATAGCAATCAATTAGAAATCGTACATGTGAGCGATCACGCCAGCCACCTCAACCTAGCCGCAAACCCCCAAACACAAACCACACACAGTGCATTTACCAAACGTGTAACTTCTTCTCAAGTTGAATCTATATAGATCTAAGCCTAGAGGCATCACTGTATAATCTTGCCTGCACAGTGAAAAGTGCTGGCTCTGAAGGCATTGTTTTAGATCTCGGTCCTATAATTACGTAAAGGTAGATGTATCGATTGTATCGAGAGAGTATACAAAGGTGATTTTTACCTGAAAGGAGAAGGACGGAGAAAAAAAGAGATGAAGGAAGAGGGGTACTATTATAGGATTTTTCCTCTTCCCCTTTTCTCTCCATTGTTTGATGATTAATCGAAACCCATTAGTGTGGACTCGAGAGCAGTGAATTCAGTTTTAATTAGTTTCTTTTTTTACCCCTCATTCTCCTTTGCTTTGACGTAGGGTACGTGTTATCTACACAATGAGGGATTGGCAAACTGCTTATCTGATTTTGCTGTTAGTCTCCTGCAGCTGGTATTATTGCTGTACTGTGCAGTATCAAGAGACTGGTACCTCACTTGGGGCTTTAAAATGCACTGCTTTATGTGAAACCATATGCGCACGCACGTACGCGCACATTCATTTAGCGAACTCAGCAGAAGGACATTTAGAGGTGGTGTAAGGGTATTCACTATGTAAGCTCAGCTCAGTTGAGGTTAGATCTGTTGGGAGATGGACATGCTGAGATTTAGCAAGTAATCTCCCCCATTACTAGGGCTCCAGGATGAATGGGATCTTTGTTATGAGCTGAGCAAAGCAGCGACACACCCACCAACACTTAATTAAAAAGATTTGACACAGATACTGTACTCTGACATAGTGTCTGTCCCTGACCCCGATGCTAATATCCAAACTCAGTATGGGAATAGGTTCAAGTAGTGTAATTGAGGTGGAGGCAATCCATCTAATCCTGCCAATGTCAGCACTCGCCATTCTCCTTTTTTCCTCGCACAACTGTTCCGAAGGGAAGACTGTAGACCTGTCAGCGGTGACTGCTACTTATTTGTTTTGAAAGACTAAAAAAATACACTTTCTCAACAAATGTGGGAAAGCATCGTTGGAGAATTCCTGCTGGTAATTAGAATTCAAGATGCAGTGTATTCTCTATGACTGTTTAAATAAGTAACTAATGGAAACGGATAAAGCACGTTAGAATTATTTGGCACAGACTGTGCTGTTTGTTTGAGCTCATAATAAGTAAAAGTGTACACAAGAGCCCTGCACGTCCAAAGTTTCTGAGGTGCCAGTCATAACTCTTACACCTCCCCTGTTTCTCCTTCTTACTTCACCTACCTCTGAGCTTTAAATCCTTGAGAAGCTTTTGAGTTGTAACAGTCATTCCAGCCAGGTGCTGCAGACTCTATTTGATGTGATGGACAGCTTACAGGATTTAGGAGTTGTCAGCTGTAATTGTACAGAGCTGGACAAAATGACAGGTTTTTTTTAGGGGTTTTTTTTATTCCCTGCCTCTGGTCCTTTGGTCTCAGTTTGATTGTAGTGGTCGTGAGAGCCACAGGCTTTATATGGACTTGTTTGTGTAGCCAATGTCATTCTTCACTGAGCTGTGTCACTATTACTAGCCTGTAAATAGATTTCACATGAAGAGGAACGGCAGCTAGCTGGGTCAACAACAAAGGTAGAATCTAAAGGTGTTGTCAGCAGTCTATTCTATAGCTTCTATTAGCAGATTTCAAATGGACATTATTGAGCTAATCACTTTCTCTCAACCTTGGCCTTAACATCGTTGGAACAATACTTATTTCTACTGATTTTGCAGTTGTGTAAGCCAGCTAGAAATGAACAGCTGGGCTGTGTCAACCTTTGGGTGTTACAGCACCTCAGAGAAAGACTTCTGACTGCTAATCTTTTATTAACTAAAACAGTCTGGGATGTGACATTTACATACTCTCTCCCCAAGCCAATTAAGCTCTTGATGTCCTGGTTATTATCACCAGGCCAGTAATGGATATTAGCAAAAGTCACCTCTGTTATTCAGGCTGTGGCTCTTATCTTGCCTTGCTTGCAGAAGGTCATCGATTGCCATGATCCTTTTTCACAGTATGTGAGCTGTCACACATTTTTGTCCTTTGTGGTCCTCCAGACCTGCGGGAGATAGTGTTCGTCATCCAGAGTCAAAGCAACACCTTCCATGTGAGGCAGGCAGAAAGACGGAGAGAGGATTTGCTCAAGCAGGCACGCGGTTTTACGGAGGTAAGATTCAACGTGCACGCGTTTTTCCTATGGTGGTACATTTTAGTATAAATATGTGTTGATCGTGACATCAGCTTTCAGCATCAGTCTCATCTGAATATGAGTTCTTTCTGTTTATGTTGCTGCAGGGTGTCATTAAATTCAGTTAAATCCATTTTTCATTTAAAATCTACACACTAAAGGGTTTAAACATAAACACTTTGCTAAGTGTTTACTAGTTGCGACGTTACTCATTGCTCATCAGATCAAATAATAAATATTAGTAATTCATGGTAGTTCCAGATTAACTTGTAAAGTACTTTTAAATTAGAAGTATGAAAGTGTCGTTTGAAATAGTTTCTCATGTGCTTTTAATATTTTATTTGTTATTGAAATCCAGTGAGTTGTCTGATTTTCACATGTATCACTGTGACCACTACATACTTAATAATCATCATCAAAAGTTTGTTTGTTTGTTTGTTTTCAGCATTTTAAGGGGTTTGTAAACTCCCAGTAAGAACATCAGCATTATGTCAGCCTGGCTTTTTTTCTTCAAATCTATTCAGAGCAGATTTAACGTAGTGCAATGTATGATATAATCTATTCAGTTAAATAGCCAATGCGGTGTTGCTAACAACAATATTACATTCAATTAGAGGACGCAGTCACTCGCTGTGTTTATTCTATTGAAAGAATTTTTTTCTTCCTCAATATTCTTGGATTGGTCACTGAGTTGGAAACAATATTGTCTCAGTCTCCTGCTCAGTGCTATGTATCTTGTATCCACAGTATTGACTAACTGTGCCAAATTTAGAGCAAGTCATTTTTTTCTGTTTCGTGTTGCCACAGTAATATAAATAAATAAACTAATAAACAATACAAGCTAGATGTAACAAAACATTTAAGAAGAAATTTATACATGGAGGGAAGCCTTACAGCACGAGACAATTAAGACACAAAAATTAAATTCTAAATGAAAACAGCAAAAGTGGATAAGTGTAAGAAAATGGATGGGTGAACGGATGGACAGATGGATAGATGATATAAAATTAGCTCAAACTGGAAGCAGTGAGAAAGCCCACTTCTAAAAACATGTCTTTAAGAGACAGGGAGTTTGTCAATTTGATCTCCTTAGGGAAGTTGTTCCAGAGAGTGGGTGTCCTATCAGAAAAGCCTGGTCACCCTTCGTCCTCAGCTGAGAGTTGAGATGGCTAGCAGGGCCTTGGTCAAGGACCTCAGATTGTGGCCAGAAGATCTTAAATATCTTAAATATGTTGTAGTTTGTTGACCCAAACATGTGTATAAGGAGTTTTAGAAATTGAACTGATATTGGTAAGTCTCCTGAGTTCCATAAGGAATGAGGAGACAATAGAGTTGACATGCCTGTTCAAGCCAAGGAGCTTTGTCGCAAGATTTTTAAAATATTGGCCAAAATTCATGGACAAACACCCAAAGATGATGTGTTGTCGTATATGCTTGCCCTCCATCAGGACCACTAAATAAAGATTCACATAAAGATTACATCAGTCTTATTTATATTTATTAAAAGAGGTTCTGTGCCATCCAGCATTTGATCATGGATAAAGTATGTTGAGTTGATGAATGTCATTGGGGTTAAAAGAGATGTGCAGCTGCATGTCATCTGCACCGAAGTGGAAATTCACACTATATCTACAGATGGCATGCCTCAAGGGTGACATGTACAGAGAACAAAAAAAGGTCCAAGGACAGACCCCTGAGGTACTCCATGGGTCGTTTTTATAGAGGATAACCATGAATTGCCAGGTTTTACACTAAAAAACCTATCCTGTAAATAAGAATAAAATCACTCTAAAAGTGGACCAGAAATGCCAAATAATAATACATTTTAAAGGCATTTATTGAAATGTCTTTAACATTGTTAAAGACATTCCAATAAATATTTTCCAGCATCACTGGCAATCATCACTCTAAGGAGTGTAGTGTCTGTGCTTTGGTTTACTCTAAAACCCAACTGAAGCGTTTCAAAAAAGTCTGTTCCCATTTTAAAAAACCAATCAGTTTTTCAGCAACAACTTTAAACCCTTAAACCCTTCCCTTGAAAATTACTGGAGCCAGTATTGTCTTCTTTTTTGTCTCATCTTTGTGTGAAAACAACCCCAAAGGCGCACACTACACCACAAGAATTACAAAGTCCAAAAATAAGAAATTAGAGTTAATGTCTAATTAAATTTTTATAGGTCAGATTTTTTATTGCATGGTTTGATAACTGGTACGCTTTAAAAATATGATTCCATGTTTGCTGTAATAAACAGTGGCCTCAGTTTATGCAAGACGACAAGACTTGTCACGATGAGATTTAGTTACACTAATCCACATCAAGTTTTATGAGACGAGACAGACTTGCCACATCATGTTCTGTTTGCATTTGTGATCTCAGAGATGACTGGCATTTTAGCATCTGTTGCATGCAATTACGCAAACTAATTTCAGAGCCGGCATCTTCTTGATGAGACATCAGTAAAGGCTTAACAGCTTTTTAAAGAGTTATAAGATTTGTGATAAATCAGAATTTTGATTGAAATGCACAAAAAAAAAAGCTCAAAGGAGAGTGAATGCTGCTGCTACACAAAGGCTGCACATTCAACACGTTAACACGTTAAAATTTAATGTGGGTCTGTATGAAACATGATTTAACCCAAAATTAAAATCTAGTAGAATTTATAAAGTGTGAAATGTCAGATAGAAAAACTGCAAATCCAAAAAGAGGGAGAGAGGACAATGGAAACAACAATTTTTCTCTTATATGTATATTTTTTTTCAATAAAACCTTTTATTTCATTGTTTACCTTTACCGTGTTCAGTTTTTAATTCCATGACTTAATAAAATGTTGTAGTCTTTTGCTAGTGCCTTTAATTTTAATTGTAATAAGCAAAATAATTCTCATTTAATAAGTCCACTAAATGAAACAACAAAAGAACATCTGTATCTGTAATGGCACAGCTTTTTAAATTCCTTTTAATTGAATGCCAAAATTGACAAAGCAAAATTACTTCACTGCGACAAATCTCTTATTTTTAATGGAAAAAAAACATTTTCTTGTGGGCGATCGTGGCTCAAGAGTTGGCAGTTCGTCTTGTAATCGGAAGGTTGCCGGTTTGAGCCCCGGGTCCGACAGTCGTTGTGTCCTTGGGCAAGACACTTCACCCGCTGCCTACTGGTGGTAGTCAGAGGGCCCGGTGGCGCCAGTGTCCGGCAGCCTCGCCTCTGTCAGTGCGCCCCAGGGTGGCTGTGGCTACAATGTAGCTTGCCATCACCGGTGTGTGAATATGTGTGTGAATGGGTGGATGACTGAATGTAGTGTAAAGCGCTTTGGGGTCCATAGTCCATAGGGACTACTAAAGCGCTATACAAATACAGGCCATTTACCATTTTCTTATCTGAAGCTGCTATAGTTTAGGTTTGGATAAATCCAGGCACAATCATCTTTGAGTAGTTGGTTAATGACAGGGAGTGATAGCGGCAGTGATGAAAGCAATTACCAATAACCACTGTTAGGAGCAAGGAAAGGAAGGAGCACTGGTTTGCTCCATAATAAAAACTTGGAGCTGTGTTGACCCATTGACAGGGGATTTCTTTAAATCACCCTGCCGTTCTTCAGCTGAGACACCCATCCATCCACCAAGATCTCACAGCAAAAAAAGTCAGCTAAACTTTTGTTCCGATATGAATCAGAATTTACATTTTTCACTCTTTTGTTTTTATGTTCATGTCTATAAACAGACAGACTTAAACATAGCTTAATAAGGTATCTACAGTAGTCATCCAAGTAAGGCCTCAGTCACACACCCCTAGAGTCTGACCAGTGCCTATGGCAACATGTGTATTTCCTGACTGACTGGCAGCGAGTGAAGGTTGGAATTTTGCTCACTGTCCACAGGGGAAATCGTTTGCAAAGAACTGCACCAGAAATCTCTTTTGTCACTAGTGAATTGCTGCGGTCCCCTGTAGTTTGTTAGGAAGATGCTGACTTGTCTGCAAACACTCACCATTTCAACTCATTACATCCCTGAGTGTAACATAAACACACTTTGACTGGCCTTCAGAGTAACAGCTGTGCCATACCACTACAGCCAAAACAATTCAGAAGATGCAAGTTTTACTTTGAAGGTGAACATTCTCTAATTCCAGTTTGCATCGTGTTTGTATAAAAGATGCCAACTTATCTGCAAACTACTGGTGACTGTAGCACCAGTAGTTTGTATAAAACAGGAGCTTTTCGGTGCAGCATCATATACCTCTTTGAGACCAGTTTCACATGTACTAGGTAGCTTTGAGTGCTAGGTAAGATTAGAAAAGCACTATACAGTTGGTCCCTCGTTTATCGCGCGGATTACGTTCTAAAAATAACCCACAATAGGTGAAGTCCGCAAAGTAGCCAACTTTATTTTTTACAATTACTATAGATGTTTTAAGGCTGTAAAACCCTTCACTACACACTTTATATACTTTTCTCAGACAGGCATGAACATTTTCACACTTTTCTCTCTTGTTTAAACGCTCGCGTTCAAACCTTCGTAGAAAAATAAGTCCAGTATTATAGAATGAAACCAAAGGCACCTGCAGGTGTCTTTGATGGTGCAAAACATTTCGTCAACATTGTTGTTTGTTGGGGAGAAACTTACAAACATACAGTACAGCACTTCAGAGTCACACTGCTAGCGATCGAAGATTTATGTAAATTTGACAAACTGGACGCATTCTGTACTGGACAGGAGACACAGCATGAGATTGATAGACAATGATCTACAGCCAATCAGGACGCAGAACACAATGCGCTGAAAAAAAGCATGCACAATTGCACACACAAAAAATCTGCGAAACAGCGAGGCCGCGAAAGGTGAACCGCGTTATAGCGAGGGACCACTGTATAAGAACCAGTCCATTTACCATTGAGCAGTCCAATTACCAGCAATCTGGAGGAACCCTCTCATCAACCAGTGATAAAGTATACACATTTCTGTTAGGGAGTACACATTTGTCCCTCACCATGAGTAGTTACTAAATGATCACCAAGAGAGCTCTCGCCTGTATGACTGAGGTCCAAGTTCAGTTAACATATTAAAATATTTTCATTTAGAATAGCTCCTAAAATCATCAAGTGGCAGTTTTTGTGAAAGCTGCTTCTGTTTTGCAGGATCCTGTTTTGTTGAATTGCTGTCAGAATAAAAATATGCCGAAACAAAAGCAGAAAAGGTGTTCGAATAGCATGGATAAAATGTAAACTCCAATTGATATTACTGTCTGCCAGCCTATCATCCAAAGCCAAACATAAGTTATAACCAGCTGTCTATGTCTACAGTCACACCTCCGAGGCACATCACAGAAATTCTTATAATTCTAACAGTCTTACAGGGTGTTATAGAAACAGTGAAAGAAAGCCATCAAAGCCAAAGAGACTTGCTAAGATTGTACTTTTGCTATTTATTGTTATTTTACATGTATACAGTTCTGTGGAACAGAAAATTAAATGTCATGAAAATATCTATAAATCATTTTTTGAGACACAAAAACACAGCAATGATAATGCAGAAGAGATAACCTTGGATCGTTTTGGTAATGACGTTTGGATGTAGGCAAAATGTTGTTTTAGATAATTAAATAATTAAAAGCTGACACTGTTTATCTAATTATGTGAAGTTTCAGGGTCAGTTAACTGGAAACTTTCTGATATTTCTGTTTTATCCTCATTGGACTCCTAAAGGTTGTGTTGCACTGATTTACACACAGGAACTTGTGCATTCTGTGTCGGTTCACAGCCCATGTTCCTACAGTCTGACATTCTGCCTTCTGGGAAAATTCACATTACATTTATAGTGTTTTTGTCATTTAGCCAATGCTTATATCCACAGAGACGCGCTGAGACTACAGCAAAATGCGATTAAACTAAAACCTTTACCAGCAGTAGTGTAATATGCATGTTTTTTAATGCTTTCCTGTTCATCACTGTAATAGCAATTCATGCGTATAAGAAGCCACAGTGATGAAAATTTGTTCGTATGAAAAATGGATTTTCTTTTCAACTGCAGTCCTTATTTTTACAGGTGGCTGCTGGATCTTTTTTCTTTTCTCCAGCCCTTATTGGTTAAAGCTTCCTATGACTGTATTACAGCCAGGTCCCACTGACCCCCATTATCTTCCTAGTCAGCAAGCAATCAGTGTCCTGTTCATGTCCTCGTGAGGACTGACTCTTATCTGTTGATTAGCAGTTTGCAGCTCGCGCCCAACTGCTATAAAACTATGTCTGGTCTTCTTGAATGCCTCTTTTATCAAAAGAATGTCGATAGCTCTTTGAAGAAAAAGCCCTCGTTTTGAATTTGCATTATTATCTGAAGATGATGCATCTTTGATTTTATTTTTCCCCTTTATTTTTTCATGGAACAACAATGGTGTAAATGTCAAGTAGAGAACTGTTTAATAAAACATGGCAGATGTCAGACGTGTGATCGTTTTAAGAGTACACTTGTGTAATTTGGTTAGAGATAATAAACCTCAGCTGACTAATAAGGATTAATATGTATACACAGTGTCGGTCTCATCAGCTAAATCAAACATGCTGCTGCTAGACAGAACGACTCAGAGGAGACTGTTCTCCCTGACTTCCTGCATGATGAGTGGACCATGCTGTAATGAACCACGGGGTCTTACGCTCTGCTGCTTTGTTTTCCTCACAGTGTGAAATGAAACATTGGCTCTCTCAGACAATCCTCACACAATTTCTCAGCTCTGGCCACTCAAAAGGAAATTTTTATTTAGAAGGGATTGTAGGCACTCTACGCATCCTGAAATATCCTGTTCTTGTTTATTTCTTTCTTATCAAAGTATATATTTTAGTGTAAGGACAGGAAGTAGCAGCAGCAGCAGCAGCTCTGGACTTAGTTTTATAGTTTTTTCGTCATGTTTTTTCTAATGCCACAATCAACTGATCTGATACAGTGACCATCTCAAAAGACAGAAATATCCTGATTTCTCACCATCGTTGTTGGGAAAACTTGATGTTCGTTTACGTGCTTCAGCATGATGATTTCATTTGGAATATTCTAATGAGCATATCCAGATTCATGAAAATATGATGAGAGGTTTTACATGTGCAACACAATCCAGATACTTGAAAAACCCAATTATAAACAGAGTAGTTTAACAAATGCATTCATCAAAGTGACAATACTTTTGTGAAATCATTGACTTACTTATTGATTTACTGAAATTAATAGTAAACAGTAGCTGTGCTGTGCAGAACAGTAAAATATACCAGTCTGATTTGCAGAATTGTACACAGTACAGTATTATGGAAAGCTGGTAATGCACAGTTCAGTTTTTCATGTTTAGCGTCTAAGGAGCTAGACTTTCTTGTAATTGGTCTTAAGCAAGAGTTCTCAGGGCTTTTTGAAGGTATTCAAAGTTTGTCTTTGGACATTGGATGCTTTTTCATTTATTTTCAGTCCACTCCTTGTACCTGACCATTTTCTTTTTTTCGTTAATCCACTTAATGCTGACCTATGAATCATTTAGACATAAAAAAGCCACTCATGTTGTTTCTACACATAACAGACAACTTAGCAAAGAGCCAATTTGAAATAGTATTTTTAGGCATTTTGTTACTTGCAGCCTGTGCCAAAAACACATTTGTTCCCATTTCTTTGGCTGAATCTATGAAAAATACCAAAGATAATACAGTTTGACAGGCAAAAAATTGTATTTTTGCACCAATAAGGTGATCCTGAAAAAGGTATTAGCTAAAAATTTGGCATATAATGTAGTGTGCCTTTTTTTTTAAAGAAGAAGTGGAAGATCTAAAAAATTAACTACATCAGATGAATGGTACCTGAAAGTCATGCCCTTAAGAAATAGGAAAAAATCCACCAAACACCTTTTACGGGACCTGAGAGATAAGTCTGACCTGTCAGTTGATCCATCTGCTGTTTGCCGAAATGTCTCAATGGAAAAAAGTGAAATTTTTGGTTCAAATTGTCATTAATATGAAGAGAATATGAATGTGAAGAAAGATGTACAAAAGTGAGTGTCTAAGGGCATCTGGGAGTGCATTTCATCCAGTGGTGATGGGGTTTGTAATTGTTGGAATTATAAACACAAATAACTGTAAAAACAGAAATCAAATTTCGATCCACCATACAAGACCATGTGGAAAGCATCTGATTGGCAACTTTTTGACACAATTTTTCAGCATGACATGCACAACGCGCTGCCGATAAGTACAAAAAAAACTACACAATGGAAACCTATCAATCATGGACTGGCCTCCCCAGAGCCCAGACCTCATTATTATTGAAGCAGCGTGGGATCATCTTAAAAGAGAATAGAACAAAAGGCAGCCAATATCCAAACAAGAGCTTTGAATGTCCATCAAAAAGCCTGAAGAACTGTTCCTGAAGACTACCTAAAGAAATTTCAAGAAAGCCTGTCTAAGAGAGTTCAGGCTGTGTTCAAGAATAAAGGTGCTCAAATCAAACAAGCCCGTTAGAATGATGCAAACTCTGTTTTTGCCTTAAATACTGCATTTCCATGATTATTTGTACAAATTGCTGAATTTTTTCCAACTATTAGATATAAAAAGAAATGAAGGGTATCTCAAGACCTTTCACACAATACAGTCTGTAGGATTTGGAGAAAATCAGCTGAAAATAATATAAATAAATATAGGAATAATATAATAAAATTAATATAGGAATGAAACTTATATAGAATATAAAAAATCTGTTAATAGAGGGAATGGAAATTCTTATCTGTCGTTTGTGTTTCTTTCAGAAACAGCCGGTGGTTTTGCTTCTTCACGGTTTATCAGAAAATGAAGGCGACTGGAGCATCCTTCCTCTGCTGCCTTAGTAAGTATCCCTGAACTGGTAATGATTGGGTGTGATTAACAAACAGTTAACACAACTCAGCTTTGTGCTGAGGACTGCATATGAGAAACACTGTCTTCTGTCAATTTCCACTGAGTAAATTTGAAATTTTGAAGGTTAATTTTGATGTTTCGAGGACATTTTGTTGCCACATTTGTGCAGAAGCCATTACTAACACAGTAACGGTGATTTATTGCTTCGTTTTATGATAAATACCTTCTTAGTGTGCATGTAGGTGTGACAACAGGTATTCAGCGGTATGAACAGCATGATAAAGGCATTAGCTTCAGTTGTCTGGATGCCTGAGCCTTTTTAAAAATCAAAAATATGTCTTATGATTGTTGTTGTTTTGGGGAGGTGTGTAATAGCATCTAAATGTGTCCTCATCATCCATGGCATAGACTTGTAGCATAGAATATTCCCAGACCATTATATAGAAAGGCTTTCCTCCCTGAAAGAACTCAGTGTGCTTGTGTTGTTTTTTTGTCTTTCTGTCCTCTGGGGAAAATGTTGTGACTGCTTTGATCTGACTGGGTCAGGAGCCTCAGCCTCAGATATCTCCTCAGACTAGACTGAAGTGAAATGTTTTTATTATTTAACTCTATATATTTCTGCCTGCGTGTGTGTCCTCAGCTTATCGCATTCCTTTGGGAAAAACTCTTCGTGGATTGTATTTCTTGAGGAAGAAACAAACGTGAAGTTGATTGCCCTCATCAAAGTCCTTGCAAAAGTTGACAAAAATAAAGTAAGCGTAAAATATTTTCTCCTAATCTACATCTGTCTTTCTCTCTCGCACTCGCTTTCTCTCTTGCTTTTCAAGAAATTCATCAGTGAGACCAAAGCTTCCTGTTTTCATTCCAGCTTAGCCGATCATTGCTTCAGTTATATGAGATACAGTATCAGGTTGGCTGCAGCTTCTTTGCAACAGTCGAGCTGCACTGAGCACCACCAGCTCACAGCGTAACCTGTCAGATATGTCACTCCAGTCTCAGCTGTAGACCTAATTTAAGGCCTGTCCCCCCACTCATGAAATTATTTTTCATCTATATGGGTTGGTGGAGTATGCCAAGTATAAATATTGAATGAGCACTCCAGAAATTCATGCATTGGAATTGTCATTTCTCTTAGTTGAGCTCAGCAAAATAACTTTCTCCTTCAGTTCTTCATTTATGAATTATTTAAATAACACAAATTTGTGGCACATTTTTAACATTTGTTTTTGAGATTTAAGCTGTTTGTAAGGAGTTCGCTTTGCCTGTGCCCTTGGATTGTCATAAAAGGCAATTTCCACCCTGCGTGGGATTTCAGTTCCAACTTAGGGATCATTATTGAACGCATCTCCGCAAATTCATTCTAAAGCGAAGCCAGCAACAGATACGACGTCCTGATGACTTGATTCATTACAACATGCCCAAAGGCAAAATCTTCTCTCTCAGGTGTTATAGCTTAGTGGGGTCAGCCTCATGTTAAGTCACAAAATTGGATTTCATATCAGAGTGTTTTAAGCAGCGAAGGCTCCTCACAGAAATGAGTTGCCGCTTTCCAATTAACTTCAACCAGTTAGGCGCCAGAGCATGACAGTAATTAAACACAGTGCAACTTGTGATATACTGTAGTTGCAATTTGTGGATTTGTTTGATAAACTAAATCGAACAAAGAAGAGAAGAAGGTAGTTTTGGCTGTTCCCCTATTTACCGAGGGGTTGTCTCAGTGGCTGGATCCGCATGTTGATTTGCCACAGATTTTGTACTGGATGGCCTTCCTGATGCAACTGGGGTAATATCCAGGGCTGTGACCATTACTAAGAGTGCACTAGCCTGTGACCACCTGTTGCTGGGCTTGAATAAAGAAAAGCAAGTGTTTAATTAAACAGACTGTAGCCACTCTATCATCCATCTACCATTCCCAAGGACTGCTACTCCTGCTACTGTTGAGTGATGGTCAGATTTTAGTGAAGCTTACATGCAGTGACCTAGTGGGTTTTCACACATACTCTGCTGAAGGTTAATGCCATATTTGTCATTTTAGAGACATTTCCATTTTCACAGCACAACCTTCACAAACACTACTTAGAATTTAAATTTCACCACATTTCCACTCCTGATGTACTGAATAAAATTCAGAACTAACCATTTAGCAAACTTGTTACCATAAAATACATTTTTCATGCACAAAATGAGAGAAACACCAAATTATATTTATTCCTTGAAATATTGCTTTGCCACACATGTTGCCCACCACATGTATTCCTGATGATCATGGTCTTATTGGTCATAATCATGGAGTAGTCCTAATGGTTGACTCCCACACTGGAAAGGCGTGGTTGGGTTGGGGTCTTCTTATCTCCATTATGCTAATAGAAGAAATATAGTCAGTGCTACTCTGATGCATATTTTCATGCTTTTTATGGCCATGGTTACTACGGACCATGTAGTCAAAATACTCTTGAATCTTGAATCCTTTTATTAGGTGATCAACCAGATTACTTTGTGGCCTGGGTTTGTGAGCCCCGTTGATATCTTAGTGAATTTTAATTATTAATTCTCATTATATTTTGCAAAACAGCCAATCAAAATGTGTCACTTTCTTTATATTTCTCACACATTACAGTAACTTGTGATTTATGATGGGTCATGAGTTGGTTAAGCTACTACAGCATTGACATTCTGATTTAGACGCATCCCAGTTTGGTCTGTCTTATTGATATTAATGGTTCAAATAACATATTAGAAACACCTTTACACAAGTCATGTTCACAGTGAACATAAAACTCAACACAATAAAGTGGAAACTTCACGAAGGAACTTTTTAACCTTTATGAAAGGCAGGATTTGCAGCAGGGGTTTAGGCCTACTGGTGCTAAGATAAGCTGACTGGCAGCTAACTTTACTGTAAAGATATGAGAGGATGGTGTTGATCTTCCTAACAATTCTACATCAGAAGCATGAATATGTTTACTGAACTGTTGGACAATTCCTTTTAACTCGATCTACTTCAGCTCTAGGGGGATTTTCTAAAACTGTCAGATTATTCTTTTTCCACCAGATATGTCAAGAACCATGATCAGAGCCTTTGTAGCTACAATATCTGTCATCTTTGAACTTTACTCAGTGAAGAAATCTAATTATTTCCCCGAACAAACCTATTCACTCGAAATAATTTCAAAGATTTTCTGACAAGTGCAGTGCGAAAATTTAAATTAGGCCACAAGTGCAAATTTTTCTTTTCATGATGTTTCACAGCATTTTAATGGGAAAAACAACAAAAACTTTTTATGTTTAACATAGTGAAATGTGTCTCTTAAACTTATTTATCAGGAGTGGTTTCTGGGTAAGCCCCTCTTTGATGAGGAATCGACCATCATCCATCATTATGCCTTTGCAGAGAACCCCTCCATCTTTAAATATCCAGACTTTGCTGCCTCTTGGGCCTTAAGCATCCCCCTAGTTGTTCGGTGAGTATGTGCAATAAATCTGTAAAACTGAATTCTTCAGAAAATAAGGTTACATCACTATCACGTATATTTACACATACATTTATGTATTTACTATTTATTTGCTGTGTGTTTGATTTCAAAATCTGATTTATTATTTTAGGCTTGCAAAGAAAGTGAAAGAGGAGCCACTTAAATCTGACTTCACTATTGACCTTAAACATGAGGTAAGATACTATGCAAGTCATGCAGTTACCTTCTGGGCTCTTTTGTATGGAGCGAGATCACGAGCCTACTGGTTTGCAACCATTTTCTAACAGCTTTTTTCACTCTCAAGTCAATGCCAGCCCATTATAATTTATTTGCGCAAAAAGAGCAAGGCATGAAATTCATCTAACCTTGAAGTGAAATCTCATTACTTTGGAGAATTGTCATGGTGCTGTATTGAGGCTCTTATTTTTTTTATCACTGAAATTCAGCCAGAGAGGCGTCTAGGGATTTTGTTCAGTAAACACAACATCAGACTTATCTGGCTCAGTCTGAAAAAAGGTGGTGCAGCTAGATCTCTTTCAGTTGAGTAGAAATATTACACCTTCTGCCTATCTTATATAAAAAAATATAGAATTCTGAGTTGTTGTTTTTTTTGTTTAATGAAATGTGTGCTTTAAATATTACTGTACATGTAATATGTTGCATGAATTACAGCAGTAGTTCATTGCTGGTAAGTTTACAGTTTCTGTATTTTTCTGCTACTTTAGACAGTTCCAGACAGCACTAGCTGTCGCATCTCATGACACATTCTTACTCTCTAACATCTCTGTCTTCTCCATGCAGAATATTTAACTTGAAACCCAGATTTTCTTCTTCAGAAAGAAATGCAGTAATACTCACCAGCTCTCAAGTCTCCTCTACTCTCTCCTCTTCTTAATCTTTTTTGTTATTCGGCTTAAATAGTGAATATGCTCCTTGTAATTTTCTAAACTGTTCTTTTTATTATAATACAATATAGTACAATAATAATACAAAAAGTAGCACAGGTTTATGTTTTTAATCAGTCATTAATGTCTTAAGGATTGCATTCTGTCCTTAACTCATAAGCTTGACCACATGACTCTGGATTTTTTCAGGTTGCCTTGTATATCTGGGACAATGGGAAGGGTCCACATCTCACTGCAGTTCCTGAGCTGTGTACTGTGCCAGAGGACTCTCCCCAGGCCAGCCACTGTGCAACCACTGTGAGCAAAAAGCCTCCACTGTGTGTGAGTATCTGCTCTGTATTTGGATCAGTTTGATTGTCCTCAATTCCCAGGAAATGGACAGGGAGCAAAATTAAATGGCAGCACAAAACAGAGGATGGTTCGCTGTGAGATACTGGCAGTCATGTAATGATGTATGATGGCCCTCATGCCCGAGGTTGAATCCAAGCCACTGTGACATTTCACGGTGAAGTGCTGCTTTTATACCGCATACTGTGCAACCAGAAAAGATGAAAGTCTTTCATTTGTTTTGCCAAATTAATTTAGATATCAGCCAATTGTGAAGCAACATCCTTTCAGTTTGTTGCCAAAGTCAAATCAGATTTTTTATTCTGCATTTTTCTTCTTATATCTAAATATTTTTCTATGTATTTACTGTCAAATGTCAAACATCACTATGCAATGCCTTTTTTCAAGCTCACACATTGCTCTGTCTGTGTCTTAACCTGAACTCTTGCATTATATTTGAATATTTGTTGTATTTGTCATTGAAACATAAATCAACATGCAGATTTATTGTGTCATGAATCTGCAGCAGATATTTCTACCGTCTAAATTGTGCACTGGGGAAACATGCAAAACACGAAAGCAGTTTTGGTTTTCTTTATAAGCCTCCATTAGGACATTTTTTTATTTTTCGCTGTATCTGAGTGGGAGCCAGTGAGTGGGTGTAACTAATGGAAAAAAAAAATTGATTAGGTCAGAATGTAAGTAAGGTCTGTAGAATTTCTACTGAAGCTTAATCATACTTGCTGGGGTAGATTTTTTGTGTTGGTTAGATTTGCTCTAACTGACTATGCTGTGCTGAATTCTAAACAAAATTCTCCACAGGATCTCCAGTGTATTTATGATGTTTGCTCAAGCTGAGAGAAGTTTGGTTTGTGAACTTATTAGAAGGGTATGACATTCTTTAGCCTGCAGCAGTTGGTTCCACACACACCATAAATTGATCAGTAATACTAGTAAGAAGTGATTGTTTGGGATGGATGCGACTCGAGTTTTGTGGAGAAGGTGAGGCGAGTTGAATTTGAGATGCCAGAGCTGGCTGCTGAGTGTCCCATTTCTGAGTTTTTCCATTTTAATTTTTCATGATTTTCCCTCCTGGTTTTGACAGAAAAAACAAAAATTGAATCTGATCTTTTCATTTGTTATTCAAATCACATAGTGTATGTGCATTTGTGGTCTTGAGTCTGGTACATGTTTGCTGCAGTGCAAACTGTCAGATTTATATTCATGTGGTTATTACCTCCCTCTCCACGGAACTTGCCATCCTCATAAAACGACATTCATTTAAACAGAAAACAGGACAACAAGCCAAGCAGCCAGCAGAGAAACATGAAGGTCACAGGTTTAATAAGTATTCAGGGAGAAGTTTCCATTCAGACAGAACAGGAGGGGATGTATCGTAATCGGACAGTGAACGAAACAGTTGTGAGACAAATTGGCAAGTGGCTTAAGAGCAGCACTCAGCTGCAGCGTCGACAAAAGAATCAGGAGCCTCAAGAGGCAGATTTAAGAGGGCAAAATGATTACAACCAAAGTGGCAACGACAGCAAAGCCTGTTGTTTTTATTTTAGGCAATAACTAAACTTATTGTAGAGCGGTTTCTATCAAAATGCTAAACATTTCAGGGCAGAAGATTGTTCAAATTCCCACCCTACAACAGTCGTTTTCAAAAAAATTAGTAAGACAGGCCAATGAATAACAACGAAGCCTGAGAAGAAAACTGATTGGGAGGCGTGAGACCCAGAATAAACAAAATCTTAGTATCCTTGAGGTCTGTTTTTTTTCCTTTTTTGTGTATGTGTGTCTGTATTTTTTATTGTGAAAAATAGGTTATGTTTTGGACCGCTCAAAGTCCATTTGAAGAGGCCACTTTTAGCTCTGCTCAGATTGTGATGAGCATTTTTCACTCGTTTCTGACATTTTATGCATTACGTAAAAAAGCAAAGAATCTCTTTTCTCCAATAATATTTAAATGTACCGTGTGTGTCTTTTAGTTTGTATTTGTAGCTCAGGCTTCACGGCACAAGAGGTCTTTACATTACGTAGCATTTTGTTTCATTAATATTGTTGAAAAAGTAACAGTTTGTTCAGCAGCTGATGATGTTTTTAATGTGGCATACATTTTTAATGCACTCTGTCTGAAGGTGATTTAGTGAATTGTTTTTGAGAAAGAAATTGCCAAAGCGCATTTAGATGTTCGTTTTTCTTTCATTGCTTTCTGTCTCTCACATCATGTGGTTTTTTTTGTTTGTTTGTTTGTTTGTTGGTATTTTTTTCATTTCCGAGACTACAGATGCTACAAATGAAAATTGAATTCATTCCTGCATCCCTTCAAATATGCTGCACGGTTATCAGATACTGTCTGTCTTTAGTTTCAAAAGGAGAACCGAAGGCAACTAGAAGGACAAATGACCTTAGACCATATGAAAGGAAAAATCCAATTCTAATTTCACTTTGAAGATATGAACTCCCACTAATCACTTGGACATTTAATATAGCCTGGAAACTGAGTTTCAGCTATTTAGCTGCAATACATGTCGAGCTTCAGGTTTACTTATATGTGATATGTGTGCTTTTTGTCTTTGACTCATGTCTCCTATTTTTATCAAAGGGGGACCCTGTAAATAAAGAAGATATATTTGTTGCTGTGAAAACATGCAAGAAGTTTCACAGTGAAAGAGGTGAGTCATTCCCTCTCATACCAAATCCAGACATGATGAACATTTTCCCTTTATACAGCACATATTTTTGTCCTCTTGCTTTCTCATAATTGATTTGCTTTGCCTTTGACCTATATGATTGTATGAGCAAACTCTTTCTGTAAATCTTTCCATCACTGTTATGTCTAGACTGATAAAAATACCTTTAGCTATACTTCTTTCTGTGTCTCCCTTATTGCTCCAAATGCTCAGTCATCCAGCAATGCCACTTACTGGCACGCACTCCCTAACATTAAGCTATCTATAGTAAATGTACTCCACTTTTAAACGGATAAAACTGTTGCGGGTTAAGTCAATAGATCAAATTTCAAATTAACTTTAGATGGATCAGACAAATTGAACACTATACGTAAAGGGCGTCACTCAAAAGTAATTCCACTAATTACCTTAATTACATTTCCTTTGCCAAGCAGCTATTATCAGTTTCAAATGCAGACAAGATGAAAATGAATATTGGATTCAGACATCAAAGGTTAGCTTAGCTATGTAAAGCAAGAGACATGAAAGTGTATCACGTTTAATTTGAGATGTCAATCAGTGTGAAGGCTTTTTAATCTTCTGTAGCTGTCGCGATTACGAAGACAATGAAATACTGTAGGATGAACTCTCATTAGGGGTGAGGAACAGAGCCTCAAAACTACAGTGGCTTGCAAAAGTATTCGGCCCCCTTGAACTTTCCACATTTTGTCACATTACAGCCACAAACATGAATCAATTTTATTGGAATTCCACGTGAAAGACCAATACAAAGTGGTGCACACGTGAGAAGTGGAACGAAAATCATACATGATTCCAAACATTTTTTACAAATAAATAACTGAAAAGTGGGGTGTGCATAATTATTCAGCCCCCTGAGTCAATACTTTGTAGAACCACCTTTTGCTGCAATTCCAGCTGCCAGTCTTTTAGGGTATGTCTCTACCAGCTTTGCACATCTAGAGACTGAAATCCTTGCCCATTCTTCTTTGCAAAACAGCTCCAGCTCAGTCAGATTAGATGGACAGCGTTTGTGAACAGTAGTTTTCAGATCTTGCCACAGATTCTCGATTGGATTTAGACACCAGACAGGTCAGGGATAAAGTTATTGAGAAATTTAAAGCAGGCTTAGGCTACAAAAGATTTCCCAAGCCTTGAACATCCCACGGAGCACTGTTCAAGCCATCATTCAGAAATGGAAGGAGTATGGCACAACTGTAAACCTACCAAGACAAGGCCGTCCACCTAAACTCACAGGCCGAACAAGGAGAGCGCTGATCAGAAATGCAGCCAAGAGGCCCATGGTGACTCTGGATGAGCTGCAGAGATCTACAGCTCAGGTGGGGAATCTGTCCATAGGACAACTATTAGTCGTGCACTGCACAAAGTTGGCCTTTATGGAAGAGTGGCAAGAAGAAAGCCATTGTTAACAGAAAACCATAAGAAGTCCCGTTTGCAGTTTGCTACAAGCCATGTGGGGACACAGCAAACATGTGGAAGAAGGTGCTCTGGTCAGATGAGACCAAAATGGAACTTTTGGCCAAAATGCAAAACGCTATGTGTGGCGGAAAACTAACACTGCACATCACTCTGAACACACCATCCCCACTGTCAAATATGGTGGTGGCAGCATCATGCTCTGGGGTGCTTCTCTTCAGCAGGGACAGGGAAGCTGGTCAGAGTTGATGGGAAGATGGATGGAGCCAAATACAGGGCAATCTTGGAAGAAAACCTCTTGGAGTCTGCAAAAGACTTGAGACTGGGGCAGAGGTTCACCTTCCAGCAGGACAACGACCCTAAACATAAAGCCAGGGCAACAATGGAATGGTTTAAAACAAAACATATCCATGTGTTAGAATGGCCCAGTCAAAGTCCAGATCTAAATCCAATCGAGAATCTGTGGTAAGATCTGAAAACTGCTGTTCACAAACGCTGTCCATCTAATCTGACTGAGCTGGAGCTGTTTTGCAAAGAAGAATGGGCAAGAATTTCAGTCTCTAGATGTGCAAAGCTGGTAGAGACATACCCTAAAAGACTGGCAGCTGTAATTGCAGCAAAAGGTGGTTCTACAAAGTATTGACTCAGGGGGCTGAATAATTACGCACACCCCACTTTTCAGTTATTTATTTGTAAAAAATGTTTGGAATCATGTATGATTTTCGTTCCACTTCTCACGTGTACACCACTTTGTATTGGTCTTTCACCTGGAATTCCAATAAAATTGATTCATGTTTGTGGCTGTAATGTGACAAAATGTGGAAAGTTCAAGGGGGCCGAATACTTTTGCAAGCCACTGTATATTATGATATTGCAAGAAAATTTGCAATATTTCTGGCAATGCAGAAACAAAAAATACTGAACAACAATCACCATTTATGAGTGTCAATAAATGAAGGGCATTTTCAATTATGAGCTACTGTCATTTATCACACATTGCCTAGTTTGAAGTGTGAACCTATTGAAACTTGTTGCCAGTGGCAGCAACCTTGTAGTGCAATAGCAGTAACACAGCATAAGTCAAATGTAAGCACAAAAGTAGCCTGGGTAGTGTTCTTCCTAGAAACATTAACTACAAGTATAACTGACTGCCTAACACTTTAACAATAACTAGCGTCATTCAACTTGCATGTTGTATTTTGCGTTGAGCTTTTTCTAACCAGTTTAGTTCCATTCACTGTTTGCTCCTCCTGATGCTCCAGTGATCTTAGGTTCAGGCATTTGGGTCACACATCATCCGCTGTAGTCAACGGTGTGTTTTTGCCTCAGGTGGTGAAACAAGTTTGTTTCCACCTTTAGTGGGAACGGTTTTCTTACATATTTTCCAAAGTACTGTGCTTTGTTGGAGGTTGTTGAAGTGGGTTGCTTTCAACGAAATTGTGATTGTAAAATTGATTTCTAAACAAGAAGGTAGCACCTGGAAGTAGCCTGTACTACCACAAAAAGAAATCCGTATGCAGCTCTATTCTTAAGCGGACTTTTTTGTGGTTCTGCACTGATTTGAAACACAAATAAATGCAGAACCATCAAGTCAGTTTTGTTGTTTTCTATAGCTTTCATTCTGTCCAAAACATAAAAAGTCAACATGAGTTGACAAAAATATAGAATGAAATTAAACATTAAAGAACAGCATGTTACCCTTCTTAAAAGCAAGTTGAAATGTGGCATGCAGATAGTGTAGTATAATAATACTTTATTTTTACTGTGATACTCAATTTATTCACCTTTCTCTTTCCATTTGCTTTTAATGAAATATTTACACAACTTCTTAAGAACTACAGAATCTCATGCCATCTAGTAACACAGTCTCTGCTTTAACTGTGTTTTAATGTACTGGTATGCTTCAGTTTAAGTGGTATTTGTCTGATAAAATACCATTTCATATCCTCAAGAGCCACAGTTGTCTTCTTTTAACAGCAATCCATGTGTAGGTTGGGTTTGCTGCTTCACTCTGTGTTCAACGTTTTCTTTTTTAACCTAATGATTGTCTAAAGCAGTCAATATCTGACCTGAATGATGCCTTTGGAATATACTTGTTTGCTTTAGCTGTTTAATGTGGTAATGTAAGATACATGTGTACTTTGAGCTTGATTGTACTTGATGTTTCTTATCAGTTCAGAACCTGTACAGGCACTGAACACAACCTTTTTGTTTTTTGTTTTATTCTTTTAATCTTAAACATGCCACTTTGATTCATTTTTGATGATTTATGAGAGATGAACACAGCCTTGAGCTGCTGATGCTGCTGTAGATGTCAGGGCATCCTGTGTTTCTCTGCATTAATACTCTGCGACTTTAACAGCCCAGAAACTTTCAAATATCCAAAAATTTATGAGTCCTATCCTAATAAAATGTAGAGGAAAACGCTGACCTTTGACATCAAGAATTAGGTCAGCAACTTGGTGCTCACTGTGCCTTATCCTACCTGTGATAGCTAGTTGAAACGCAGCATATAAATAGAATGAAAAATACAGATACAGTAATCTGCTATCTGCAGTACCTTTCCACTGCCAAAAGCTGCAGGTTTCACAGTGCTACTGGGCATTAAGCACAATGAAGTTAAATTATTTCTGAAGCCTGACAAAAATCCCCAGAGTCAAAGCTCTGAAATGTAAAAGTAAAGGGAAGAAACCCTTTATTTTTCAAGTTACTTTGAAAAGTTTTGTGATTTACTTTGGTGTAACTAATCATATGACTAATCAAATATTGAATGCCAGTCATCCAAGCCAGAATCAAAAGAGGCTTTTCCCCAAGTAACAAAAGAGCACAGTGTCGGTACATACTGAATTAATCTAATCTGAACAAAGTGGAAGGATTAAAGGGAACATTGTTTATCATTTCACTATCCTTAATGATTCATCTCCCTAAATAAAATATTTACTTAAAAAATACAGAATATCAGAATGTTTTCATTTGGTCAGAAAACATTGCACAGAACATGAGGTCTGCTTGTTGTGAAACTCTGAACACAGTATTGATTTTTCTCCTTCTATCTCTAGTGCCAGTGATAAAAAAGACTTGGGAAAAGGACGCCTTATTTTTGGAGTACTACAGCGATCATGCTGATCCTTCAATACCAACCATTAATTTAGGTGTTCCAAATACTGAAAGGGGTAAGTTATCCTTTCACAGCCTCACTTGTCATCACACCAATCATCACTTGTACCAACAGATACACTTACTGGCCTAGTATATTGGTCCAGGCTGAACTGGCTAATTAGGCTTAAAAGTTATACACCTTTCACCACCACATGAAGAGGATGTGATTCAAATCCAACATTTCAGGAGAACTGGAACCAGAGTGAGCTGGAGTACTTTTGTTAGTGGGTATTTCAACTTTTCAGCATAAAAATCCATTTACTGTAAAACAGTGACATGAATAAGACTCTTCTCAGTTGGCAGCAGGAGTGTGCTGCAGTTTTTCTTTTGTAAGACTTTTATATTTTTCTTTTAGAAAACTGGCTTTGTGCCTTCTGTTTGATATTGGCTTTAAGGAGCTTCTCTTGACCACTTTAACCAATAATCCCCCACTGACTCTAGGACTTAAATACTAGCAACCCTTTTATGACTAGTCTTTGTTCCAAATATTTGTTTTAAAGCTGGTGGTTTCCTAAAGTTGGTTTATTTAATCATTTCACCAATGTAGCAGTTTCAATGTTATGCTGTCGCACTCCTTACAAGCATTTAATTCACAAACAAGTGCTGTTTAAAAGATCTATACCCATTTCCTTTTCTTTTTTTTCTTTTTTTTTGAAAATGGGTATACATCATGTAAAATCCATCCTGCTGTACTGTATAATTACTTATCTGTCTTCAAACATGCTTAATTGGAGTTTTGGATGTCACTGCCCCTTTAAATACTTAACAGTTCTCCACTTTAAATATTTAACAGTTCTCTGTCCTTTGGCCACTCTCCAGAGTATTTAAAGACAGCCTGTGTGCAACCACTCATCAAAAAATCTGGCCTCAATCCTTCTGACTGAAAAACGTAAAGAGCAATTTCAAAGTATTACAACGAAACTTGTATAGACAATTGTCTGTCTACAGCTTCTAGAAGCATCGCATCAGAACATTTTAAAAGTTTTTTAGTCAGGTTTAGTTTAGTCAGCTTTAGTCAGACACCACAGATTTTGTGCTTAGCAAGGTAACAGATGAACTACTGATACCAGTCACTGTTCTTCTCTGATGTTACTTGATGTAACTGCAATATTTGACACAGTAAACATTTCGATGACCAGACAGAATTTTTCTACGGTGACCAAATTGCTGCTTACTCTGTACTGTGGAGACCCTCAGGGGTCTGTACTAGAGACCCTACACACATGCTATAGTGACACATTGTTCTATCACTCCAATAAAACCAAAAACCTGTCCAGTCTTACAAATTAACTGATATTAAGAAATATTTTCCAAATTTTCTAAAATTAAACACATTCTTATTGTTGTGTCGCACAAGCTTCATCCAAGTATGATTCTTCCCTTTTCATTTATGAGTTTATGTGAAATCAGCTGTCAAAAACCTGGTTGTGCTTTTTAATTCTAGTCACACCCTCAAGAAACATATAAGCAAGGTCATCCAGTACTGCTAAGGAATATGATCACTTCTGCATTTTAGTGAAACTCATTGATTGCTATCCATGCCTTTATTTCCTCTTGGTTAGATTGCTATGGTGGTCTTTAAACAGGGATCAATCAGAAAGTACGAAATAGACTTCAGATTGCAGCAGCTTTCTGCCATTACTTTTACAACTGATTTTAAGATTTTACTTATTACTTTTAAAGTCCTTCACCACCTGGCCCCAGAATATATACTCAAAGTGATGTTCCCATCTTAACCAGTTCAGGTGCAGATCCTCGGGCACGATTAACTGTTCCCACCAACTGCTTCAAGGCAAAAGGTGATTGAGCATTTGCTGCTAGGGCTCCTCAGTTGTAAAATGATCTACCTGAAGATCTCTAGCTGGCCTTGTCTGTGTCTTCTGTTAAACCGCTGCTAGTCTCATTTGTATCATTAGGCTTTTTATATACATTTTAACATAGATTATATATCCTACTTCCATCTTGTTCTTTTAACCTTTAGGTTATGTATGTTAATTGTAATTTATTCTTTACAATGGAACCACCTCATTCTCATTCTTATTTTGATGTTACACTCGAGTGTGGCCTATTTCAACTGATATGTAAATTGTTTTTATCTAGTTTGTTTGTTTATTCTGTGTTTCTGGGAAGCACTTTGTAACACCAGTTTTGATAAGTGTCATACAAATGAAAAGAATACAGTTTTTGAGCATAATTTTTCATTTCTGAGAAACATCGGCTGTTTCAAATGCCCGTTTACGTGTTTCAATTAGATCTCCATTTAGAGCTTGGATAGGATAGAGTAGCATAGATTCTGATGTCAGTAGTGAGTGCAGCTACAGAAACAGGTTGGTCAACAGGTCATCCAAAGCTGATTCATCTTCTTTGTTTCTTATACAAGCTAATATTAATGTGTGTTTTCCCTTCTGGGCCCCAAATTAAATGTAAGCACTGATTTCTCATGTTAATTTGAAAGCATTAGAAGTGGTGCCTGAAAGATGTTGATCTATTTTGTCACTTAACTTGCTGTGAGTAAGCCAAAATGCTTACATCAGACAGGGTTTAAAAGTAATTTCTTAATTTAACTTAATTTAACCAACCTCATTTAAAACGCTAAACAAGATTTATTTGAGTGTGTAACATTGTAACATGTCACATGTGTACAAACAAGCAGGTACTTTATGTGAAGTTTGGAAGAGTATTACCAAGAGTACAGAAAAAAAAAAAAGGTGTAAACCAGGAGAAAACAGTTCAGCAGGTGTTCAGTTGTTACCAACAACTGTCTACACTTTTAACAAAGCTCAAAGGAGGCTCCCGCAGGAGGTGCACCAGACTTGATTGACTGGGAGGAGACTCTGGGGCAGACCTGGTTTCTCTGCTAGAAAAATACATCCTCAGGTGGACTGAAAGCCTTGCAATCCCCCAGGAGGGTCTTTAATCCAACAACATCCTCAAGCTTATCCTAAGGGAGAAACTGGAGGATGTTGTTGAGTTAAATGATGCAGAGCTGGTCTACACATGGAGGGATGGATATATTTATTGTTGTTCTACCAAGAACAATAAATAAATGAAATACAATGTAGTGTGCATTGATGTAATAATTATTTTCAATATGGCTTAGTCCGATACTCTTTGCATCTACCTTCATCCTTAAGCTTCCTTCATTTCTGTGTGAGCAATAAGGTCTGTTTTGTTTTTGTTTTTTTGCAAAATAAGATATCTCAGCTAATTTATTTATGGTCCTTCATTTTTATATCAAGGATTTATCTATTATTTGTAACTTTTAGAGATATGCACAAAATTTACTTATTTGTATTTAATTCATCATTGCATCTACGGTGCAATGATGGAACAAGAACCTTTCCAGATGTAATGTAATCATAGTAATGTTAGAGAATTATGGAATGCATCACACTGGGTATGGTAATGGGAAACGTGCACAAACATACAGTACATAGACCTGAAGAATGCACCAAGCAATCCAGGGTAGTTTACAAGAACGGTACAAACTCTCTGCTTTGGTGCCTTTCTGATTGCTTCAGGCAGAGTCCATTTGGGCAAAAAATTATTCTACAGCCTCATAGCCATCGGCACACAGTGACACCAAAGACTCCGCGTTCTGCACTTTAATAAGATGCTGCATTGGCTGTTGCCAGTTTAACTCCACTGTAGGTAAAACTTGTTGTTCAGAGAGATCTGTTGTAGACCCGTGCCTCCTTTCAGTTACTATCTCCAGGCAGGTTAGTACTTTTAACAAGGATGTCTTTTGCAACCTCTCAGTGTATGGATGTAAACTGCCACTGGCTACTTGCTAGTAAATTTGTACTAGTATGATGCAGATCTGAGCCTTCCAAAGAACAAAAGCCAACCTTCTCTAGCAAAGTTACTGTCTTATCAGTGCAGTTTGGTGTTGATATGCAACCCCCCTACTTGAGAGCCGCCTCATCTCCACCTCCTCGTTGTAGATAGTGGCAGGTCTCACGCACTTCTTGCTCTTAAACAAATCCAATACGAGAGCCTTTGCTTTTCAAACACTAAACAAATAGTTCCTCTGCACTGTCGATGCTGTCAGACTTCAGACTGAAATAATTTTGATTTTTTAAAATCAAACTTCAACAGAAAAAAAAAAAATGGTATATGCAAATCAGATTAAAGGATTTCTGGATTTCTATCATGCTGACGCCTCTGTTGGTTCTGTGACTTGCATTGGGGTTTAAAATAACTCCGCAAGAAGAATATGTAATTCTTACCTAAACAAACCTGCATCTTGTTAAATTTACTTATGTGGATGGGGAAAGAGCAGAAGTATACATCTCATAGTAGTGAAGTCTTAAATGCACAAGTTCTTAAGGTGACATAACTGGTGTACTGTTGGAGGTCGTATGTGTGAAGAGTAAAACAAGGTGACAGTGGAGTCCCCTGGGCCCCCTCAGTGCACTCAGCAACTTATTATGCATTGCTAATGCGCAGCTGTTTGGAGTAGGGCCACGTTATAGTGAAAGTAATCCTCTTTCAGTTCCCTTGAAACAGTAAAACCACATCGATTTAGAAACAGTAAAATCCAAGAGAAATCGTTAAGCATGCCACTACCTGATGTATATGGGGAGTGACTGCTTAGGGGTAATTGAAAGTGTAAAAATGCTCATACAATACTCAGTCATGTTGAATTCATTGATGGAGATGTGATTTAAATCTGGAAACTGACTTTTTTGTTTACTTGTTCTTTTGTTGCTTGTCACTATCCACAATGAGGAGGTTTCTTACCATAGACACCATAGCATATCATGTATTACTGATGTTGTGTTTACTGAAATGTTTTTTTGGGTTTCCAGTCAGAACAACGTCTGAATTCATTCAGACCAAGGGAACATGATCACTATATAAAATCTAAAATATAAACATGGCTAAATACACTGTTGATAGTGTTAAAAAATATTGGCCAGTGCTACCCAACAGCCCTCCTAATAGATGTATTTATGGTATACATGTGAACAAATACTAGGTGTTTTTCAGTAAAGCTGACCTCTGACCTCGAGCTGACCTCTGATCAAGGCCACTGAGATTAAAACCCATCCAAGATTTTTAGTAGCTGCTTCTGTTGGATGAATTTAGAAGTCCTCCATCACCTCATTATCACGTTATCAAGATATAAAATACAAAATCAGCCGTTTACAGTTGAGGGGTAAAAACTAAGGTGCTGCCTACTGTAGTATACACATAGACGTCATCTACACTAGCCTAAAAAAGGTAATGAGAAGTTGTCATTAAATTTTAAGGCTGCTTTAACAGATTTACATCATCTGCTTCCAATCAAATATGTAAATGGTGGTCTAAATCTACAGTTTGTCTTAGTTTTAGTGGGCAAGCAAGAATAAATAAAAATGGATAATTAATTGCAGAGTGTGGAAGTGTTCCTTAGTCTAGTGGATCTGATCTTACCTAAAGATGTAGATCATTTAGGTTAAAGAACAGTTGTTTAATTATTGCCCAAAACAGAACTGATATTTCATGATTGTTTCTCTCTAGACAATAGAACATGGGGTAAGGGCAAGACACCATTCACAGTCTGCAGACAGCCAACCAGACAAGCCTGCAGCTGGTTGTGTTCTGACAAAAAACTCAATTTGAAGCTGTCAGGATTCTCATTGAGTTTATTCTTTTGCATAAGTCAACACATTACCTTTATTACCTAAAAGAGTACTAAGAGTTGGTATGATTTGCCCCCTGAGTTTTACACCTTGTTCAGCAAAAGGGCAGTGTTGGCCAAGTCTTTCTCCCAGGTAATCTAAAAGAAAGTGCCTCCTTCCCTTCTGCTGCATGCCAGTTTGCTTTTGGGAGGCAACAATCTAGTGATGGCAGCAGTCCACGGTCCATCATCAAGGCAGGGGCATCTTCACTGATTCTGGTAAACAGCCAGATACTTAAGCTACTGTCAGTGCATAATGTCAGTCAAACAGAACTAATAATAAGATTTACATCCTGGAGGATGTACGGTAGATTGGATTTCTGCAGTGATTTGAGTGTGATGTAAAAGATCTAGTAAAAGACTTTAAATGAGATTGCCCCAGCCACAAACCACGACAACAGAAAAAACCCTCACTGATTTACAGTATCTATATTTAGAAATATGCAACAGTGTCGGGCACTTATCAACATGAGGACAGTGGCCATTACGTTAATAAGATAAGAATGCAGTGAAATGAGACATAAAAGGAATATATCTGTCTCAAGGAAAGGAGGAGATGATCGGTACATAAAAAATTAATTTCCATTTCTTTTGCTCATTTCTTTCTGCTTCTTCCCCAAGGCCTCAAACTTTATGCTAATGATTGCTGAGAGCATCCTTGAAGTTCATCATCGTCAGGCATCGATATGTCAAGAGTCTGTGTTCATCACTAACATTGTTGCCTGTGCCCTCGGAGCAAATCTTAAAACCATATCGTGCATTTACATGTGCACAAAGAAAATGAAATGCAGTATAAGCCGTCACATTTATCAAGTAAAGAGGCACAGACTGGCAGACAAAATTATTGTCAAGAGTCCAATGTAAAAACAGATCTGACATAAAATAAATTCATTCGCATTGTCCTGAAAAACAAGTATTCACCCAACTCAGAACTGTCTAGCTCATCATGCATCTGTCTGAAACCACAAAGAAATATTAAGTCTGGTGAAAACCCACATCTTTACAGTATACATTTATTTTGAAAATGGAAAAATACACTCAACAGGCTAAGGTTAAAAATTTATATAGTCTGAGCAAGTGAGGCAGAGAATGATGCAAGACCTTGAAATGGAAAAGTGGCATAGGAACTTTATCAAGCAAGTACGAGTATGATTCACGGCCGAGTATGAACAAATACTTGGGTAAAAAAAAAAAATGTCAAAGCTCGGCCAAAGCAAAACTTTCTGTAGTATTATGTTCATATGAATGTAGCTGTGGTTGTTTGCTCTTTTCTTCTAAAGACTGCATTAAACATGAAGAAGAAAACTACTATCTATCCACGACCCTGATCTTCCCTAAACTCCGCCGACTAGATATAAGATTACCAGAGATCAGCGTGTTTTTGGATTTTATTCCTGTCAGCAGTTCAAGGTGTCCCTCCTTATTCTATATTCAGATACCAGCAAAAACACCTTGGGTGCCTTATAAATAAAACAGTAAGGCCTCAGTATTCTTTGTGATGCTTGCCACCAGAGATTTCCATGTCTCAGCTCTCAGCCCTGATGGTGCACATATTTGGATTCTGATGGGCATATTTCTTTGGTTTCTTTGTATTTGTTGTTTACTTCCACATCACTGTTTTTGTTTTCAGGAGTTGGCAGAAAATTTTGTTCCATCTGGCCGTCATGTCAAACTTGCCAGAGTAAAAGTTTGATCTTCCGGGCTCATCATTCCAAACATACCTTATTTTTTCTTTGAGATGTCAGAATGTAGACAAGGGCTTTCTTTCTTTTTTTCTTTGCTTACAAAGCTTTGTAGGACATATCTTTGCACTGAAAAGCCCAGAGAGTATTTTATTCCTTGCTGTGCAATCCAAATCTTGAAGAGGTGAATCATTTTTTTAACAGATCTTTACATGTGCGATCACCTGTTTGACCTGTGCAGTTGCTGACATGCATGTGTAAAGGCAAGCATACTTTTGAGGTGTCTTTGAGCAGAATGCAGAGCTGCTCTTTGTTTGCTCAAACAGTCCACACCGCTGTCAAGTTAATGCAGAACTACAAGCAAAAGCTACAAATAAAAAGCAGAGCCCAAATTTAAATTTTGAGGACTATGGTCGTGCTTATTTTTATTACCTCCTGAAAAGGCTCCTATTGAGAGAATAAAACTCTAATTAGTTACTTGTTATCTAAACGTAGCTTGAAAATCAAGTCTCGTATGCTTTCCTAAGTTAAACATTGCTCTTTCTGTAGTTAACAACTGTGACTATTGGTTTGCTTCCTTCCTTTCAAATCCAGTCCAAATAATAAATGACTATAATTTTTGTTGCTACTGCCTTGTGCCTGCGTTTGTGTGCATGAAGGCATCTGTGCATATAAATAACTGCTTATACCAACTGTGATTTTCTTCCTAACAGGGTCATTTATCTTTGTAAACCAGATGGTCAATATGTGATTAAGTCATACTGGCCATTCTGTTGATAGCATGTCTGTATTTGCAGGCCACTGTGGAAAAACATTTGCAATCCTTCAAAGATTTCTAAGCAGCGCTGTGCCGGACACCAAATGGCTCCTCATTGTGGATGATGACACACTTATCAGGTATGTTCTTGTCACTTGGAAATGTGTTTGTTTGGGGTTTTGTGGCCTAAGCTTGGCAATTTCATTCATCTGACTGTTTTACTGACATTTATTCATAAAATTTCTACCAGATTCTGTCTTAGCTGTGAAAAGGTTGAAAGAGGGAGACACTTGGAATGAAGTCACTTTGTGAAAATGAGTTCCAGAGATATTACCATCCTATCAAACATCTAAAAAGCTCAGCATATAACTTCATGTCCAGCTGGCTTCACTTTCTGTCAGGTTGCCTCTTCATTTGGAAGCCTCTGGGTGTTTAAAATAGCCCGAGGGAGCGCAGTTAATTCTCCCTCTAGATGAATAGTTTCTTAGGTGTGTAGGCACCAGAATGTGCGTATGATGATGATGATGATGATGAGTGTGTGATTAGTTTGATCTGTGCTTTCTCCAGCATCCCCAGACTGCAAGTCTTGCTGAGCTGTTATGACTCCTCTGAACCAGTGAGTCTGGGGGAGCGATACGGCTATGGCTTGAGCCAAGGTGGCTACAGTTACATAACAGGAGGTGGTGGGTGAGTTAGTTTCACTGCTCAAATGCTCTGGGAATGATGATGATAGAAGATTCAGGGGCAGCAGAGGAACTATAAAGTGTGTAATAAAAAAAACGTAATCTGTAATTTACAGATAAACCCTTTCAATTTAGTTTAAAAGTGTGGCGCTCCCCTAAGGGAAATGAGTTTGGAGACTGCATTGCAGTAAAAGAACTCAATAAAAATATGAAATAAAACCCCACTGAATCACAAATGGCCATCAGTTGTTGAAGCAGGTGAAAGAAAAACACCCAGAATTTAATTAAAAATCTGATTTTAGTGCCATTTTGCTTACATCAGCTGTAAGCTCGTAAAGTGGGCAAAAAGCAAAAGTGGTAGTTCACTTTTATTTCGACAGCACAAATCTCACCTATTTGGCAAAATCTGTGCTTAGATACCTCTTGAGCTGTGAGTGAGCTGTGTGAGAAACTCCATTTAGGGACACTTCAGTTGCTGTGACACTTCACAACACTACAGCTGCCAGTTTTCTGAAGAATAATATCTTAAAAAAAAGACCCATTCTGAGTGGCAATGAGCGATTTTTCTGTCAGCTTAATATTCATTTTGTCATCTGTAATTGTTTCTCTTTTCATTGAATTGTCGCATCATTGTTACGCAGAGCCAATTTATATGAAAAAACCCATCTCGCTCTCAGCTCATAATTTTACTCTATTCTATTGCCCTCCCCCTCAATTGAATGAAATACGCATAATGGACCTTAAAGTGATAGCGGAAAGGCATGCATATATAATTTCCTGGCAAAAAAAATTCCTTCTAAATTGATCATTTACACTTCAGATAAGTGTGTTGTGTGTCTCTTTTACATGCCTTTTTGTATGTTGCTGCAGTATGGTGTTCAGCAGGAAAGCTGTGGTGCGACTTCTTAAGAGTGGCTGCAAGTGCTACAGCAATGATGCGCCAGATGACATGGTGCTGGGCATGTGCCTCAATGCTCTCGGACTTCCCGTCACACACAGTCCTCTCTTCCACCAGGTTGTAATCACACTCTCACAATACATTCTTTTTGTGTGAAGAATGATAAGGATTTTTTTATGTCAATAATCTTTTTTTTCTTTAATGAAAAATCTCTTCAGGTATTACGATAAAGGAGATTTTACAGTGAGATATGTGATGACTTTTAAGGAACAGACCGTGCAAAGGAAACCACATTTCTTTTTAGGTGTTTCAGCCTCATCATCTGCAGGCAGACTGAGAACTGGCTGATATCTGATTTTCAAAAGCCCTGCACACCTACGCAGGATTTTTTTAGTTTTTCTGGTTGATTAGGCACTGCATATGCTAAAGTAATTTTCTATCACAGGTTCTGTAATTTCAAGCTAGTGAACGGTGAAACCATCCACATTAGAGTTTGTACTTCTGAAAGTGTGATGCAGTCTGAACCTCATATTTACTATCCTTTTCCCCTGGTTCATTTAGGTAAGCTGAGCTCTTAGAAAATTCCTAGTTGTAATTATGGGGGTGTTGATGTGGGCTGTACTTACAAATCAGAAACTGGCAATTACAGCATCACTAATATAAATGTTAATCCCATGTAGAGATGCAGTGTGGACTGTGTATAGAAGAAACTTTTCTACACAGAGTTTCTACACATACTCTGTGAAAAAGGTCATTTTATTGCCAACATTTTGAGTTGTAGGTAGGAAAAGCACATTTGTTCCTAAAAAAAAAAAGTGTCAAAAACAATAGCAGAGTGCTCAAATCCAAAAGGGTAAATGCTCATCAATACGGCCTGAATGAAGGGGGTGCTAGGAAGACAGGTTGGGTGACAGCATGGGGGCATAAACACAGGAAGAGAATAGCTGAGGTTGAGGATACTGCTGACTGATAAGTCACGGCATGTCAAATATACAAGACTGGAATGTCCACCAGCAACCAGTAGTGAGCTACAAAGCTACGGGCGACAAGCAGAGCGCTTAACATGTGAATAGGACTTACTGTGGGTAGAAGCAGTCCTGTGGGACTTCTAGGGCATGTCCACCCTTCTCAGTGATAAAAATATATTTACACTTCACAGGATATTGATCTTTTTTATCCAGCAATGCTTCGCTGAAAGTGGCAAGACAGAAAAAAATTGGAAGACTTATAGCAGTCTCCAAAACAGCTAGATAGCCTTTTTCCAAAAAAATAACAGGAGCTTTTTTTCCCTTTACTTGCTTCTTCCTGTTATGTTTTAGTGACAGCTTCAGAAACAAGGCAGAGTACAATTGCACTGGTGCTCCTGTGGTCGGGCATCATTACAGATGCGCGTGTTTAGGTCAAACAGTCAAAAAAAGGAAGAAAGCAAAATCGTTCATCTTTGAAAACTCATTTTCATATCATCTCATTTCCATGAGAGTTTGCCTGATGTTATCCAAACATAGCTAAGGTTGAGAAAAAGAAACTCTAAAATGTTGCTAACACCATGTGTGATTATGTGACTGGGTTAAATCGGTTTTTAGACCACTTTATTTCCTACTGCTCCTTCAGTTCAATATGTACATCATGTACATATACATTGATAGATAATATTTATATAATCTGCCAAAAGCTTATGTATAGACCCGATGTGAAGTATTCTTCTCCTCAGTTCCCCAGGAGTATATACATATGTTTATGAAATCTCGTCATGTACATTTCATAATCTGTAAATAACTCATATGAAGTCCTTTTTAATTCCACATGTTTACAGCCATGTAAACATGGTCTGTAAATAACTCATGTTTCATCTTTATGTGCAGTTTTCTTATGGCCAGTCTTATGTCTGTCATTTATTTTTATTCACCATGTGAGGGAGTATAGCCATAATTTTGTTTTACTTAAATATTGACACTAGAGAGTCTTGAATATTGAACCTTGAAACTTGACTCTTGCTTTAGCAAAATGAGTGTAAAATACACATTGGTGATTTCCAACACATCCTCTTATTGTCCAGGTTTGGTTTTATTACTGCACTGCTTCACTGATTACCCCAACATATAGTATTGCTCATGCAACTGATAGCCTGATGTTTTTTATGTGAGAGCTGAAGTAGGGTGTTGGGTGCAGGTAGGGTGCCCACAGAGCACCACAGACTGTAAAAAAATAAAAGGGGCAAAAAGTATGTCTATGGAGTGGCATATCATGCATTCATAGATAAGCACATCTCTTTGTAGGTCACACACTTCTTGTGAGATTCCAGTGTTACTAGAGCCAGTCAAAACCGCATGCATTGCCCTAGTACATGGGAGAAGGGGACAAAAGGCTGTGCAGTTTGACATAAAACAATATGCCTGCTGATTCCAGGTGGGAGGTGATTGTTTCACATCCAAAAGTGCATTTAAACCTGTGCATTTGCTGCTCTGATATTCCAAAATGGCTTTGTGTCATTTCTCACAATCGTAAAAAAGTGAAATGTCAAATGATTCCCTACACCACAAGCATGCGTGACCTATAATTAGACATCATAAGTGTTACTTTCTCTATTTTCAGGAGGCATCTGAACATAAACTCGTGCTTTCATACCTTTTCTCCTACTCTCAGCTTGCAAAACGTCTCCTGAGACAGCTTCCAAATATAAATTACCGTGCTTAATCTTACCTTTCAGGCACGCCCAGAGGACTATGCCAGAGACTTCCTCGCTCACCAGGTGCCCATCTCTTTTCATAAACACTGGAACATTGACCCCATTGCTGTCTTCAACAAATGGCTTAAGGATGACTTCACAGCAAGTCAAGATGAACTGAAAAGTGCAAAAACAGAACTATAATGAATTTAAGCACACAAACTAGCCTGTATTAATACTTTTATATGTATATACAGTGTGAGTGTGTTGAGTGATGGGAATATTATCAGTTCACAGATGTAAATGGTTTTTTTTTGTAATGTTGATGTTGAGCTGTTATAAAGAAGGGCCATGCGAGCATGTGTCCGTGATTTAATATTTGAGTGTTTTCATGGCTGAGTTGCATGTTATGGTTCCTGTCAAATTTGGGAATATGTGTATATTTATATCATAATCTAATACCTTATAGAGGAGCATATCGTTTCTTCTGAGAAATGGTGTCTTTTAAAATGATCACTAATGCTGTACGATGTGCTCTATTTTGTCATAAAGGTATTAATATTTCAAAATGTTTTGCTTTTCGCTTTCATTTGGGACCTATTGCAGGATTTAGTCTAACTGGGCAATGTATAAATGATGAGGTTGTTAAAGGTTAATTAATGCTATGACTAAGATGGCAAAACTACAATATGAGCAGTCTCTTCTGTGCAGCTACAAAGCAGCGTGAATTCTCTCAAAAGCATTGTGGAAATTTGTGCCCTTAAAACGTTTACTTTTTAAAGAGTCCTACTGAGCACAGACAGATAAACATTTTTAAACTCGTCTATTTACATTGGGGTTTTTTTTCATAATCATCTATTTCTCAAGGTGTTCTCCTTCCTCATAGAGACACAGGCACAAAATTTCATGGGCATACTAACATGAAGAAGGTATGAAGAATAAATGTATTATTTAACAACATCAAAACCAATTCATTTTCATTTTTTCTCTATCTCCTAATTAATTAGTGGACTAAGTAATTTGCTGACCATTAATAAAGGTCTTTGAAAGACCTTGAGCATGCAGTTGAAAAATTAAACTTTTCCTGTACTGGCTGTTTGCCATCTTGAAAAATTAGCTGTAATATTTCATTCTCAAAACACTCGGAGTGACTAGTAACGGCCAAAAAAGCTTTAGAAAACCGGTGGGTTATGAAAGGCTCGATATTTATTACGCTCGGCTAATGAAAATTTGAAATGTTAATAAAGGAAAACTCATTACCATCTCTCAAATGCACACTGTAAAACAGAAGATGTTCCTCTCTTTACAGATCTTTTCTGCACTAAGGTGCTAAATTTACACCGTCCTAATAGCACAGCAGGCTGGTGCAAGTTCATGAAAAGTCTAATGGCTTCAGGCATTTGAAACAGTGTAATAACTCAAGCAGACATCCTCTAACACACCTATGAATTGTAACCTATTTGCAGGAAACAAATTAAATTCCTAGTGGGACTCACCCACACATGGAGTGATGAGTGATGGTGAAATGGTGCTGTGCTCAGAGGGAAATCCTCTGTGTAATTCAGAATAGTATGTCAGCAGCAATATTCTGGCCAGGTTCAACTTTGTCAGGTGGTGAATTTTGCTTTTTTGGCTTGTCTAGAACATTGAAATAGATGGATGACATTCTCCAATGCCATGTTAGGCTTGCATCAATGATTTTACAGGATACTACTAAGGTTACAAACTCAAACCCTTTTAAAAGAAATTTAACCAAAACACCTTGGGTAATTCTAAACTGTAACCTCCCCTGAAGAAAAATTCCAGTTTTTACTGGAAAAACCGACATGATTTAGGATCCTCAGAGGTAACAGTTGTACAGTCTACAGAGTTGAGTCAAAACCTTGCTTGAAACATCAGCTTTAAAACTAGAAACATTGTAGAAAGATGGCCATGGAGTCAATGCTGGGAAAACAAATCAATATCTGGATGTTTGGAGGCAGGTGATGGTTCATTGCCTCAATTTTGCCAAAAGCATTTGGTTAAAATCCATTAAAGTAGTATTATAATATTTATTTACACAATTAAGGATGTATATTGTAAATTCCTGTGTTTAAAAATTACCTTTCAAAATTATTTAAACTATTGAAAAAATGTTTAAAAAAAATACTGCCATAACTTTATATTTAAAACATGTATGTATTGTTTTGGGGCTGTACCAGCTCAAGTTGAACGAGGGCTAAGCTGTACTTTGATGTAATATCTCTTTCCATCACAAGATGGCGTGATGAATCAGCATAAACTCATTTTAAGCATGCAAGCTGTTAAGAACACATTATTTTTTCAGCCACAGTCTGAAAATGGAAAAGCCTGTTGAGAAAATGGGAGTATCTAAAAATATGTAAAGGTTAAACAGCAGCACATATCTGAAAAACACTACAACACACCAACTAGGAAAAGACTGCCCCCTGGTGGTTGAGATTTTAGTGAAAATTTTGCAAAGAATAACAAAAAGTATGTTTAACATTACCATACATTAGATACATTTCTTGGAAAAAGAAATTTTGTTATTATAAAATCATAGCATTTACACTGTAAGTGACCCATTAACAGCAGATAGGAACATTCCTGAATTTTATGTTTACACAAAGCTAGCCAGTAAAACCATTTAGGCAGTCACCCCACAGGGCTGCAATGTATTGTATTAACGCTGATAATGGCAATTATTATAATTATAATTATGCTCAACGAGCAATGATTATTTCTGATCATGTGCGGTTTGCTGTTGCTTTTCTCAGTACATTTAAGGAGGAGCAGAACCATCTCGAGCCCATCTGAATATTGAGGGAATCTGTGATATATATTATAACTATGGCCTTGATTTCACACTCTCTTTTTGCACCTATTTATATTTATATCTCCCTTTTAAGCCGTTCATTGAACAGAAAGTTTAGCTTGTCACAAAATTCACTGTCTTCTCATATCTTTGTAAAGACACATGGCCACATTATTCATAAAGCTTTATTTGAATAAAAGCTTTTGTGAACCATAAAGGGTTCCGGTTGGAGAGCAGTTGGAGGGTGTTGAATTTTCTGCCTGGGATTCACTGTGCCCATCAGGGCCACCAAAGTAGAGCGGATGAAAGAGCTGCTGCAGTTACATCTCATCTCATATCTCTGTCATAGTCATGTCTGCTGAGGCTTTTATCATCACTCACTTTTCTCATTTGTTGTCAGTCTGTTTTCCATCCCTTCAGAAGAACAACAGTGCCTGCAGTGATTCCTCTTACATAGTTACAAGACTTTTTTTTTTTTTCACTAGTTGCAGTGAGTTAAAATGAAGCCTTGGGAGCCATCTGCTCTTAAACATAACACCCATATTTAAGTTGTTGCATTGTAGCTTTTCAACCTTCAACATGTTAGTTAAAATAGCTTCTATGCCATGTATAACACTGAAGTCGTTTTCTATCAATAAACTTGGCTGTAGAGTCACTTTGTATTATATATATATTTTTTATTTCTATAACAAAAAACTATAACGTTTATGTGCCTTCCTTTTTTGTGAGTTACTAACTGACCCCTCTTTTATAGTGATTTACAGGATGACTTGCAAGTAATTTATGCTTGCAGGTCATTCAGTGAATCACATTAATGACATAAATGTAATATGTGCCAAACTGAATCTTTTAACAAAATTACAGCCAGTGAAAAGGTCAGGTTGAGAGGGCAAGGAGATTTATTAATATGGTAACTCATGATTTCTTAATGTTTTTTCCTTAAAGTGAGACCATGCACATCTCTCTCACTCCCTCTCTCGCTCTGTTTCAGACATAGACAGCCAGAAATTAATGTTACATGTTATAAGGACATATGCATATACAGATGCATCATAGGTGTCTCTTATTCAGGCTTTACTGACTCCATCTAAATGAATTTGATTATATACGCATTATTATGCATTCAGAAAGTGTTCCTTAGCAGAAGTCATCTGTTTGCTTGTCGATTTAGAATAAGACAATCAAAATAATAATGAATGTTGGCGTGTCTGGCAAATTAATTATTTTCATGTATATGTATAATTCAGCTCTGCACAGTAAGGATAATATGATTGAGCCTGGGCAATTTCTCAAAATAAATTCAGTGTCAAATTACAATACTGAGCCTGAGATGGGCCTCTTGAAAAAAAGAGAGAGTGGATGATAGAGGAGATGTTGAACTTGTGCAGATGTGCCAGGAAACAGGCAGGTGCAGTGAAAGGCAGGCCGAGGACAAGTGTTGAAAGTCAAAATCTTACCAGCTCTTAACCATCAGTTATGCAAGACTGGTTTTATAGCTGATCCAACAGTAAAATAAATAGTATGCTGTCATGTGTCGAGTTACTGATAGCTATTAAAATATTTCCAAATGCTTCTCATCCGCCAGCTGCCTGCTCTAAGAGAAGATTAGATTATATCAAGTAAGCTTTATTGTCCTTGCAGGGAAATTTGTCTTATACACAAGATGGATGGAAGTCACAGTAGCAAGGACACAAAAACAGTAAGTAGAATAATATCAAGCAACAACGCAAAACAGAAGCATATATCACCCCAAAATTGCAATTAATGATATATGTGATGGGGAAAAAATCACCCAATTACAGTAAATAACCACTCAATATAAACAAATAGAAAAAAGAAAGAAAAATAGGAATAGGAATGCCATACACGTGTGTTTGTGCAGTGGAGACCGAGACTATCATTCTGAGTTAATCAGTTTTATTGGCAGGGGAACAACACACCCGCTGTCTCTGTTCAGGCTGCAGTATGGGACACCGTGTTGTCTGCCTTGTGGGGGTAGATGGTATTAGCTGTCCAAGAGGTAAGTGGAGTATATGAAGCGTGCATGTGTTTTTGAGTGTCTGTATCTAGAATTTCAACATAGGGTGTATATCTTCAAAGCTTAATGCATTAACATGGAGCAAACAGCTGGGGCAAAAGGTAAACATGCAAAAAAATATGTAATCTAAAATGTTACTCGTAACAGCCCAGTAACAACCAAGTACTCCAATACAGCGAAATGTGTATTGGTTCCCATATATTTTAAAATCAAATTCTGCTAAAATATTACTAGTTGCAAACTAACAAGAGTAAATATATCTTTAAAATGGCCTTTCTTGTTCTCTTTATTTTCTCTCATATAATCTTAAATTCATCACTGTGAACCAAAACCTTCAGCTCCCACCTGCTCCAATGGCTCAGCTTCTCACAGGTTTTCCTACTCTTGGCTCTGCACAATGTCATCCCAGGGACACATCCCTAGCTGTGAGCCTGGCAGTCCCACCCACCTGCTGTTCAGGTCTTCTGTTTGTCAAGGGCTGCCAATCAAAAGAAAGTTGGAGTAAAGAGAAGGTGGCCTCAAAGAGAAAAGAGGTAAAATCCTTTCTTTGAGACGGAGGATTAGCTCCTCAAGGGGCTCCTCAAAAGTGCTGTATAAAATAAATAAGCATTATTTTGAACTGTGAATCATGCAAAGCAACAAAGCAAAACAGAGTTTTTTTCCTGCAGTCTTGTGAAAAATCAAGTACACCCTTAATTATATCCATGAGAATTAAGATGGTAAATATTAGCCAATCAATCTGCTAATCAAATGCACCTGATAAACTGATAATCAGCAAGTATGATCACCTGTGTAAAAGCAGAAGTTCTGGCACTTCAGGATTGATTCAGCATTCAGGTGTGTGTTAACATACAACGTAATGCAAAGGAGCAAAGAAATCAGCCATGATCTTTAGGAAGCAATTGTGCTGCCCATAAATCTGAAAAGGATTGCAAAGGAAATTTCCTAAAAATTTGAAGTCCATCATTATCAACTGAGAAAGATTATTCACCACTGAAATACATTCAAGACAGTTGTCAATCTTAAAGATGTTGCTGTTCCAGCAAATTCACCCAGTGGTCAGACAGTGCAATTCTCAGAGAAACTGCAAAAAAACCCACTAGCTACAGCTCTGCCTCAGTTTGAATTTTAAAGTTCGTGACAGCACAATTAGAAAAAAGACTGAACAGCTGTGGTGTGTTTGAAAAAATTGTCAGGAGAAAGCTTCTTCTCTCTAAAAGAACAAGGCAGCCCAACTCAGGTTTGCAAAGTTTCATCTGAAGAAACTATAAAACTTCTGGAACCGGGTCTTGTGGATAGAGAAGAACTGTTTGACCAAAATGCACAACAATACATTTGGCATAAACTGGTATACCAGCACAAACCAACTGTGAAGTATCCTGATACACGGTTGATCATTTGGGCTTGATTTGCAGTTACATGGCCTGGGTCACTCTATATGCCAACGTTTTCTAGGTACAAATATGAGGAAATCTGTCTGACATGTGAAGTTGATTGGTGATTGCAACCACTCTGTTGAAAAAGCAATTTTACAACAGAGTGGGTGAAAAAGAAAAAAATCAAGGTGGTGCAATGGCTCAGTCAAAGTACAGACATAAACCCGATTTTCATCTTTCAAAAATCACACATCACATTTAAATTATACAGTTTCCTGTCCCATATTTGAAGTCTCAAGCAACTCAAAACCAACCAGATTATAGCTCAAAAAGTTCCTGCTATAGAAGAATTTGCGCTTGGAGCAACTCTCCTTTCAAAATTGTATTTATTCACATACAGTATAGACTGAAGTCCTAATGACATGGATGATCAGTGTGTAGTTTTTTGCACGCATTTATTAAAAGGTTACAAAGCTCTGAGCAAATCTGACAGCAGCTCTGTCGATAGTCACGGGTTTAGCAACAACGTTAGCTTTAAGAAGCTTATTTTGTTAAGTGAAATAAGAGTAGGAGTTCTGGATTATATGAGATTTCACCACTAGCTCCAGAAACTGTATGAGCATCACAACCTGCACGGGGGTGTGACATGCCTGCAGGATTAGTCAGAAAGGTGCAATCCTGTGAGCCAGACCATAATATATTTGTATATTGCACTTGAATCAATAAATATGACCTGTGGTTTCACTGGTACTTCATATAGAGTTAGTGTATATGCCTTTTGACTAATTTTGCTTTTAAAATTTTCCCTCCTAACAGTGGCACCTGTAAAGCAACTCCAATTCCAAGGGTAGTGACCCTGCCTGAGTTATTTGATATTCAGGCAGTGTTATAATATTACTGCTTTGAAATGGTCCAAGCATAGCCAGTCATGAAATAAAAAGTGCAAAGCATCTCCATGTGCAGGTGCTTCGGTACTGCAACTGCTCCTGAAGCATGGTGTAATGAACTAGTCAGATTTCCTCCCACATGCGTTAACCCTCGTTTATCTTTCAGGCACAGAATGTAGAGAAAAATGGCCACCTGTTCACTTTCATCTCTGCATGAAATGTAACCATTTCGTGAGGTGTGGGTAAGTCAGAGTGGCATAGCTCTGCAGATATATAGTCTTTAATAAGAGAAGAAAAGTCTGGAAATACTGCACTACTAACACACATAAATCTGAGTATAGACAGCCCCCCTCCTGTGGCTCTCCCTTCTATGGACTATACACCTTCCATCATGTGTGCTGAAAGGTCACTACTGACTTTTGCATCACATGGCATTCAGCTTTGCTCTTCCATGTAAAAGCCCTCTGCTTAACCTACCATGCCAACACAGGATGTTTCTCGCATGGACCTTTTTTTCTTCTTTATTCTGCTTTATTTTACTCAACTGGTCTGGTTCGAAAGTCTTCTGTCACAGAGTAGATTTTCTAAAGCTTGAAATGAGGCTAGAGAAGGTGCAAAAGATCCTCTCAAACCATTTGAATATACAGTATACTGAGAGGATATTAGGGAATATTCAATATTTGGTATTATACTTTATGTTAAAAAAATGGAAAGCGACCATTTAAATATCTCAATAGCAATTTTAGTTTGCTTTGTTATATTTATATTAATCCTTCCCTAATTAATGAATAAGGAAATAATGAGTGGGTTGTTCATGAAGTAAGAAATGTGACAATTATTAGTGCAATTATTGCTGCCTTCATCAGCTTTAGCCACTCATGAGCAAAAAGTGCAGTCAGCCATTTCTAAACATTGCTTATGTTTAGCAAATTCATAGATGAAATATTACTGTCACTGTACAAAAAAGCAAACAAACAAAAACATTGCTAACCAATGACATTATTTTTTCCATAGTGGAAAATCACAGTGTGGTTCTTTAGATCATAGATCTCCTATTGAGCCAAAATGATCTGTATGATCTGCACATGTGGCTTTTGACAATAAAGCAGACTTTGACTTTGACAACACAGTTATAAACATTATTTTTGAACAGTATATAATGGCTACTTAATTACATTTGTGAATGGTTTAGTGATCATGGTGGACGATGAATAACAAAACCTTGTAACCTGAAGCCCTTTAGCAAGAATAATATGATGTGATGCCAGAGGGGAGAGCTGTTTCGAACCAGCTAAGTAGGCTACATTTTTTAAAAGGAGCTAATGCCAACAGGAACAATTCCAGATAATATAGAACTGCAAGCAGAGGTGCCACCAGGCAAGGCAAACAACTCCTAGAGGCCCCAGGCCAATGAGCACCCCCCCCCAAAGGGCTGAAGTTACAGCAGTTTACCACTAATGTAATGTTGAATGATGAAATGCTGCTACTCTAGGCGTCACTGTGGTGAGCTAAGAGAGAGGCTTGAATAATCTAACTTTTGCATCACATTATTCATTTTGTTTACTTTTGACCTTTTAGTTAACCTAACTAACATAGTAGCCTATTGAATGAGTCCAAGGTGTGCAATTTATTATTATTGGTAGACTGCTGGGTGGAGGGGCCCCCTATGAATTTTTTCCTAGGGGCCCAACAGACTCTAGGATCGCCACTGACTGCAGGGTGGACTTGGCTGCACTACCAACTATTTTTGGTATGTTGACGTTAACTCTGAGTTAATTACTGCTTCTCTTGAAGCTCGGCGGGCTACACATAAGCAGTTGGGCTTTCATGAAAATACGCTGTGATGCTGGCTTCATACAAAGAAAGCAAACCACATGAACACTCTTGCTCTGTATGTTGACAGTTATTGGCAAATAAGACACAGCATGGTAGCTAGAACTGAATACAATACCTTTCATGCACTAGGCCTCCTGGTGCATTGTCTGGTCCTTATTAATATTCCAGTGCTTGTATCATCTGCTTATAGTTTGTTTGTTTCATTATAATATGGTTTACAGTTTATGATTATACATCAACTGTGAGATATGTTTTTAATATATGCACCTTTGTGCATATTTTTCATTTTATATTAATGACTGTAAACCCTTTGTACTTGTACCACCAGAGTCCTACTATTCTTAGCCTAGCGAGCCTATCCGGAGCCGTATTCAAATGACATCCTCCCCGAGAATGTGGTAAAAGCCTTCTATAGTAATAAAATGTAAAATAAGGAACTACTGCTGTCATTATTTTTTAAAGCAGGATATAGTTTTATATTTCATTCAGGTCACTTTGTAGCCACTTTATATTTTGACTGATCACAGTGTTCACATACTAATTAACTGTACAAGTCTGTGACAGAAACAAGTGGTTCAAATTGTTTGTAGTGAAAACATTATTTCCCTTGAGTGTTTGCATCTTCAGTTTCACCATGTGATAAATGTGAAAGAATAATTATGGTGAATCCTCAAGTGTGTTTGAAATTTTAATCTGAGCAATGAAACTGTCAGTGGTTCCTACATAGGCACAAAAAGAAAAAACAGTTAACAGACACTCGCAGAGTTTTGTTCCTTGTTAGAGTTAATATAACAATAATAAGGATGTACAGGGATACATTTACTGTCATTTCATTTAAATGTTCTTATCAGTGCAGTGTTTCTATAGTAAAATGTTCCAATCATCATTTGTATGACCTAAATTGCCAGTAGTGCAAATATATTATCTGAATGGTCTCCATTATTATCGCTCTAGTCGCATAAAAATCAGGCCTTATGTAAATTTATACAACAGTGATAAAGCCAGAGTGCAGAAAGTTTCAAAAGATCAGTTCAGAAGAGGGAAAACCTAATCAAGCGTGACATTTAAAGTACAATGAAGCTGTTGATTCATCTGTCCTTTCATGCAGTGACTTTGAAGGCAGACACAGATGGTCTCCACTAGGGATGCAACGATACCAATTTTTTCAAACCGATCCGATACCGATACTTGGATCTGAGTACTTGCCGATACCCAGTACAAAAACCGATACTTCTACCACACACAAGTTAAACTTAACCGGTAGTAAAGAAACGACCCCACACAACTCTTTAACACAAACGAAACGTTTACTGAACGTAAGGGCAGAGACAAATACTGTACAACACATCCCTTTTTAAACTCAAATGATATTCCAATTCCTTAACCAAATGAAATACACTGTATAAATGACATAATTCCCTTTCAAATTATATTAAACAACCCAACTTATGTTATCACCTTTTGGTAAGTGACTCACTAATATACACTCCAAAACACGTTATATAAATCCACTAAACATACAATATTCACACATGGGCCCCACACACACTCACATTCACACTTGTTGCAGGCCTGTTTGCTGCTCACGCCGGACGATGGAGAAAATCCTCTTCTCCCAGTAAGAGCACAAAAGTCTGACTTACAGTTCCGTTGCTCGGTAGGTCGCCGTTCACCAGTCCCACACTAAATCCACTCCCTGCGGACCCGATGCTGTCTCTGCTACAGCGCATTAGCCAGTCACTGTCCAGCTCTCCGACAGTCCATAGCAGCTGCCTCCGTGGCGCAGCCAAGCAGTCCGGGCTAGCCTTTAGCCTCGGCGGTCATGGCTGGAAACACAGTTTTCCACGGAAGGTGGACCGTTGAAACAAAAAGTCACTTCACCCACACTCTGTTGCGAACCTCTCACACGGTTAGCTTTCTAGTCACACACTCTTTTGTGCAAGTTAACCTCAGTAAAACTAGCCGAGTCTCTCACTTTGGTTCAGCTAACCTCGTGCATCTCTCCATGCCGTTCTCTTCTGTGAACTGTGAACACCTTATGTGGCGTTCAAGTCCATGGGAATTATGATTATCTACTCCCAAATTCCCATCCGGGCTACATAAGGATCGGTTCATGGTATCGGTTAACTTTTACGAGTACGAGTACGCACACATTTTACAGTATCGGCCCCGATACCCGATACCAGTATCGGGATCGGTGCATCCCTAGTCTCCACTTTTGTTTTATGTAGTTATCTCTATGTGCTTAATATTCTTTCTCACTTCTGTTTGCATAGCTGTTTCAACTCAAAGATGTGTTAGTGTTTGATTCCAGGTTCTTTGGAATACTCTACAGCTAGCAGCTTTGTCAGACCACACTTGTGCACAGCAGTACTTCCTACAGTAGTACCATCAGAATGCTAATTCACTCACAGTGTCTGTGTTAATTTAGTGATTTTCTTTGTTTACGATTTTAGTACTTATGGTTCTAAAATGGAATAATGTAACTTATTTGAATGCTGTACATTTCGTCAGGTCATATTGCAAAATTTTGGATGGATAAAAATTTGGCCTGGTAATGGTGCTACATTTAAAAAAAAAACTAAGAATCTTAAAACATGAATGTCTGAACCAAAATGCCATGATGACCTTTCCAGTACTGGGAAGTAATAGCAAAAAAAGTAATTAGAGTTCAGTGAGTCTGTAGAGACAGCATCAATGCTAACAATATACACTCACAGTCAGTTATGTAAGTACAGCTGTTCACAATGAGGCAACAACTCACTCTATTTATCAAGACAACCAACTGAATTTGAAGCCTGAATTGTGGACAAACGGGGATTTAAGGTACTTTGAACGCTTCAAGGTTGTATTTCAGAAACTGTCAATCTACTGGAGTTTTACCACACAACCATTATACAGATTATACAGGTTATACAGATACAAACATGGATAATAAACACAGCCTCATACCATTTAATACAAATCAAATCAAATCAAATCAAATCACCTTTATTGTCACATCACATGTGCAGGTACACTGGTACAGTACATGCGAGTGAAATTCTTGTGTGCAAGCTTCACAAGCAACAGAGTTGTGCAAAATACAATAACGTGCAACAAGCAAAATATAAAAATGGTTAATCTAAAAAGTAATAAATATATGTACCATATATAAAGGTATATACATTACTGAATGTGTGTACTAAATATGTTTTTCTACGTGTGTGTGTGTGTGTGTGTGTGTGAGTGTGTACACATTTAACACAAATGTTATAACCTCATTGTGTTGACAAAGTTAGTGTCAAAGAATCAGTAAGATTAGTTGAATTTATTAGTACCATCAGTCTCTGTAGCAAAGTTCGTGTCAGGCTGTCCAGTAGTTGGATTGGCTGTTTATCAACTGACAGACACAAACCTGAAAATCTTAAACTTTTCTTGATTGAATGCTGACTTTGTGGTGATACTCACAAAACAGTGAAAGCAAAACAAAGTTCAGATGCAAGTAAGCATGTCCCTATTGCTTGTGTTAACCTCTTCACCCGGACATGATTGCTTTGCCAAAGTTGTAATGGATTTTTATTGTACTGTGCCCAGCTCTGGATAGAATAGCTTTGTGGTCTGTTCACTGTTTATACTGCCGCACTTGAGAAGAAAAACAACAGCAGCATAAATAAATAAGTTAAACATCACAGATATAATTAGCAATGCTTTTGATTGTGTTAATGGGAGATCATATTTCAATATCAGAAGTATGGCAGAACTGTAATATATATATAGACTAAGTTACTTTTATTTGGTTTATTAAATTGAATTTCAAGTCAAGTTCATGAGTAATAGCAGCATTATAAACACTGTAAGAGAATTAAAGTTATATTGTGTATCGTATGATGTCATTTGTCTGTATTAGGTTCCTTATAAATGTGCCCCGGGTGGATTAAAGTCTCTCGTAATAGTTTTAGTCGGCATTCAACTTGGCATCTCTCAGAGATGTATAGTCGCCGATAGAGGTTCTGAACAATCCCGTTATGTGAGGCAAATTGGTGTGAAACACAAGGGGGTGATGCAGAAATTCCTGCAGACATTATTTGATATCACCCTTCTTCATCCTTTAGATCCGTACATACTAATCAAATTAGGAGACATCCAGAGGACAAATTCCATGGTTTACATGCAGACAGCTCACTGGCAGCAAAGCGCTTACCTGCTGAGACAGATGTTTATGTGCTTTCTGTTGCCTGTCAATCAAACTGGTGACAAGTAAGATCAGGGTTTAAATGTTATCAGTAGCATCGCTATAACACTGCATGACTGTTAATGTCGTTTAAGAAAACATTTAGCATTCTCTGACTCTGATGTTTATTGGATTTGAAAGGTGTAAACATACGTGCATCCAGGCAGATTTGATAACCAGTTTGAATCTTCAGTTTCAGTTATTGTAAGTTATATGATGCCCAAGAATAAGCTAATCCCAAAATTGATTTGATAAGATCTTGTCATTTTGAAAGGTATATATTACAGCAGCCTCATAACTTGAAGCTGTGCTCGCTTCTGGTGTGCTACATTCAGAGGAGCAGGTTTTTGATAAAATGAAAGATTAACAAGCGGCCTTTCTGTGTGCTTTTGTGCCCAGACTTGCTATCCTCCAGGGGGAGATTAGCAGGTAGAGGACAGATTGAAACCAGACAGAAAGGGCATGATGAATTGGAGCATCAGTTGCAGGAAAATGATGCACGCCTCACCTCTGCTTTCCTATAGAGCTCTAACAGCAAGACTGATGCTGTCCATCCTATTCGCAGATGTTCCAGTTGCTCTCTAGCTTCCATATCCTCATCTATTCTCTCCATAAACTCATATTAATTAAGCATAATTTAATCTTGCTTCCTGCCTTGCACAGTCAATCGGAATCCCAGAGCCATCACAGCAACAACAAAAAGAGATCATGCAGTAATCACAGATTGTACTAATGAAGCCAGAACTGGTCATTACATTTAACTGAAGTAGCCTAATGAAAAGACCCCAATAGGAGCGAAGCAGCAAGAGTTCATCATTTTTGAGGTAAACTGATGCACACGATCAGAATGAACAGGGCTTAATTATTTTTTACAATGTTTGTAATCACTCATCCAAATGATATTACATTAACAGTTGGCAGCCCTGCCGAATGCACTTCATGAACTACTTTCAAAGTAGTCACCAATAAGAAAAAAGTATGTATAAAAGCTTGTAAGCTTAGAGATATGAAGGTAATGTATTCATTAGTATAAGATTAGTCAGAGGGATTTCCTGTTTACCGACTGGGACAATTCCTGTTATTAGTAATAATGCTAAAAATGCTGCGTGAAATCAGCTGATGGTATTACTTACATTTCTTGTTAAGTTTCTTGTTAAAAGCTGATCATCTAAAACGCACCCAAATGAGACAGGTATGGCTCCAATGGTGTCCTGACCAGCAAGTGGTGGTAAGTTTTGTTGCTAAACCCAAAGTGGAAAGAAAAACCCATTAAAGTCCTCTTAGCTGTGCAGAGCATTGGTGCTGCAGCATGCCGTGCACAGTGTGCCAAGTGGCTAGCTGTGCATAAAAAGAAATCATTGCTGTGGCTGAACCTGCCAGCTCCTGATTTAAACTTAAGTCATTTGTAACTCTTTATTTGAACAGCAGAATATATTGTGTTTTAATTGAATATCATCCTTTTTTCCACTTTGGTTCTTTCTGTGTAAATTTCAAGGCTCTTTGCTGAGGGAGAATTTTTTTCTTTGATTAATAAGTGGGTGAAATGCTACTTAAGGTCTTGGGTTAAGTTGCACCTTAGATTTTCATTTACAGAATGTATTATCTCCATATTATTTTTGCGTTGATAACGCTTACTTATGTTTAAATACTTTCTGTGGGTCTGCACTAAATATGTCTTTTAGTATAGTAGCTTTGAAATCAGCAATGAAGGTGACAGAGCAGCTTTAAAACAGAATGAAGCAAGGTACTAATGGAAACATACACCTGCTTTAGCAGTCTGGATCAAACAGCTTTATAATGATTTGATCTTTGGCTCTCCTTTCCCTTTGGTCTTCTTTGGCATTTCACAATCAGAGCCTTGCTTTCTAAACGTGAGTGGAAGGTTCAGTTTACTGATGATACATGACTCCTGGCTGTCAACAGTTGCCGCCTTTAGGAGCTGTCAGCTTGCCAAGTGAGACTTTGGATGGGGTTCAAAAGACACTGATTGAAAGACTTCCTTTAGTGTTTAACCCTGAAGATGATGGTGTAAAAGCATAAGGCGGCATCTTTAAAGCTCTTCCGAACCTGTATGCAAATTGCATAGGCTCTCCTATGTTTTCCATCTGCCTGAAAGCTATTAGTTGCATCGCCCAGCTGTTTGTCAAATTAAATCCATACATAAATCTCAAGCCTTTCCAAGTAGGCTTCTTGATCATTCTTTTTATACATATCCACTTTCACCTCATTGCATATTTCTCTTCTCTCCAGTAACAACATCACCTGCTGTTTTCAAGCTTCTCTCAAAGAAACCACTAATAATGCCAAGCATCTCTTTGGTAGGAGTTACAAATACCGCAGTCAACTCCAATTAGCTGAACAGCATTAATTAAACCTTTTGTTCCTCACTCTGGTAATTCAAATTATGAGACTAGGCTTTGTGCTGCTGCTGGTTGAATTCTTAGAATGGAGACGAACTGACAATGTCGCTCGTCTAACAATATACAGCCGTGGCAGTTCTGCAGCAAGAAAACGAAATTTTGTGTCCTTGCTCAAACACTTAGCAGAGCTCACTGACGCTGAGGCAGCTCGTCGGTGGCACCATCAATACTGTTTGTAGAATTGTGCGGCACAGCCCAAACCACACACTCAAAGCATTCCTGCACAGCACTAGAGTTTTGATCCACACTCCTGACCTGGTGCTTCAGTGCCTTCTCCCTCTGCAGCACCTCTCTGTAGGGGACAAACCAGTTGTGCTGTAACTCAAAGGCTTCAAAAGCAGACCTGTATTCTCCATTAAAAGAGCCAAGGCATGAATCAAGGGTCATTCTGCCAAAGGCTTTCAGCTGTGAGGCAAGTTCCAAACAGAAAGCGTTCATATTATAGCAAGAAATCTCCCAGTGTAGAGTTGCTGCAGCCATATCAGCAGCCACAGAATATGCCTGAAAAATGTCAAGAGGATACTGAACCAACAACCCTCAAGTGCAAAGTGAAGCATGACTTACTTTAAAGATGTCGCTAATGTGATTATATGCATGTCTGTGTGGGTCACGGCTTTCACAACTGGTTTATGGAATGTCTTTCTAATTGGTTGGCACACTTTCATCTGAGCTCCAAACTACCTGCATGTGCATCAAAGCGCTGCGATGTGACAGTCATCCACATCCTCCTTTATCCCGCATTTCTCTATTCCTCGAAGAAACCAGAAAAGGAGCACTTGGATCAGGTCGGAGCTGTGCTGCTGAGTTATGCAACTGCTTTGAATTTTGTCTTTCTTTTGTGCTGTGGCACTGATGTGTTATTTCATTGTTTGGTAGCTTAACAGAATTATCACCTCAGCCAAGATGTTGCACCCTCGAAAACCTGGCTCACTTCATAAGAAAAAAGAGAGAACACCCAGGAAACGTCTTCCAAAGTATAATCATAAATTTGATTGCACTGCATCTGTGCTGCATCCATACGAGTCAAACTCAAGCTGGTTTAATCACAACAGCACTGCTGTCTCTGCAATCGTGGATGAGTTTGTTTATTTGAAATCACAACTTCTTTTTATTTTTTTATTTTTATTATTTATTTTAGATGATTTCTTCTGTCCTGTCTTGTAGCACACCTGCTCCTCTATAGCTCACTCTCACCATAAAGCCCTGCTGTCATCATGACAAGCCCTGGTGTGTGCATACAGTTGACAAAGCAATTTTGTTATTCTCCTTTGCACAGAGCTCTTGGGCAGGCTATCATGCCGAATCAGGAACATGCTCACCCTGAGTGCTAAAACAGTGACGTCTGAGAGGTTGACGGCCAGCCACTGAACTCTATCCATCTGTGTCAATTTTAATTCCTTTCGAATCTGTAGGATGGTATTAAAATTTTTTATTTTTTTTTTAAATGTAGGTTAATTTGTACTGATTTTAAACCAAAATAAAACATCAAGTCCTGTCAAACTCTGATATGTGCACATATCTTTGGTGAAGTCTGAAACTAATCCCCTTGTACACTTGACTTTTTGTGTCTTTTCCAAATGTTTGTTACTCTTACTGTGTTCTTTGACGCCACCTGCTGGATTCTTATGAAACTAATACCACAAGTCTCACGTTGCTTCTATTGATTCCATAAAACTAATTTGTTTAGGCGAAGGGGGGCGTGGGGCTGTGTGGAGTTGAATTTGTAGACAAGTCTATGGAACAAGAGGTCACCGATGTCTGCTGGTGACAATTTGAGTGCACACTGTTTATTCGCACATTAGGTCTACTGTTGTAATATGTGCAGTGTTATAGATTCCACATTGTTCACAGTGTTGTCATAAAATTGTCTCTCTCTTTTTTAGCTTTCATGGTAGATCTAGTTGAGATAATGTCATTGCGCTTTCCCTTATAATCCCTTTATTATCCATCATGACACTCTCTGTGTCCATTTGAAAGACAGTCCATAGTTGAACTCCATAATGAAATGTGTAATATTTGAACTCAGTGTATTGTAATAACCTGTACTATTTTGTGCTGGGCTATTTAAAAACACATACACTGGCCCAGAGTCAGGTTCATCTTGCAGACTGAGGAGTGTTTTTCATTATTCAGGAGGACATGAGCATGGTGGCTGCCGGGGGCGGAGTCTCTGTCCGAGCTGATGGAGGGAGAAGGTGATAGTGAGAGCAAGTGCATCTTAACAACTGGAGCTCCTGGGGGGATTTCAGGGCTAAAACTTGGACCAACTTCCCGAGAGGAGATGGAGTAAGCGAAACAATTGATTTCTGTCACAGTCAAAGGTATTTATCTGCTTTTAAAATATTGAGTAGTCTTCTGATTGAAGTTTCAGGAGTTCATATTTTACTCCAGTCTTGATTTTTGTTTTTTCTTGTGTTTGTTTTTCTTTTTTAAATTAGAAGATAGTATAACCCGCTTATTTATCTCTGTGGTATTTCAGAGACTAGAGGAATATATGACTTGAAACTGTCTCCATGTTAACTGCTGATAGCTGGAGTAGCTGTCAAGTCGAAACTAATTAAAATCGAGATGGATTTATTGGAAGTAGACTTTAAAAGTTTTTCTCCAAACATTTTTTTCGCATCTGTTTAAAGGAAACTGATTTTTGGTTAATCGTGTCAAATAGTTCCAAAGTCCGTTTGCATGACCAATGCGGGAAGAAAACGAAAGTTACAGAGAGGTTAATCTTTAAACACAAAACTGTAGTGAGTCAGAGGGTGTCTTTTAGCCCAGATCTAATCACGTCACAAGGGGGAAAAGTCCCCGTTGAAGGTTTTTTGTGATTTTGCATGTCATGCTGTACCTGTAATCCAAGTGAGTTTTCCGATTTCCAGCAGTCTTCTTTTCTACAGGGTCAAAGTACTGAGCACTTGAGTACTTAAGAGGGAAAAACGTGAAATTCTATAGTTTATACACTTGCTACATGTTGCTCAAGCTTGGCAGATTAAAACAAAAAACAAAAAAAAAAAAAACCAGAAGTGTTGCCTTGGGGATGCCAAGGTGGCTGAATTCCGAACACTGTCAGTATCCAGAAGAAACCGGCAGGCTGTGAGACTTTTTTGTGGAGCTTGTTTTTTCTACACATTTGTGTTCAAAAAGTAAACAAACAACCAAACAAACAAACAAACAAAAGAAATAAATAAAATAAGTCAGTCTGGTTACAAAACTCTAGCCTATTCAATGCGAGGACAGAGTTAACACTTGTGACCACAGATGATTTTTTTTTCTCAATTCTAACACTTTGTTCTAATAATTGACTTTTGATGTGTGCAGTTTCCAGCAGAAGTAAGTGGCCATCTGTGTTTATTAACAGCTCATCATATGTCCTCCTTCCCATTAAAATAAAATTGCAATAGTGTTACAAAACAATACAATAAAATTAAGGAGTGTCATACCTTGCATGCGTTGTGTAACAACGTTGAAAAACTCCATCTTTTTTTGATATTTGATATTTCATCACAGGAATTCCACTATTAGTTTTTATTTTTGTGGAGAGACTCAAACTGCATCTAAATTAGTTGTGTGTTATTTCAGTTCTTTAGGGTTTTTCTGTGTAACAAACAGAACAAACTTGTTTGAACAAAAAGAGATCGATAAATATGATCGACTTGAACTTATTGTCAAGTGGCATTATTGTTATTTTAGGGAAGCTCGAATTCTGCAACCTTTAAGTAATACACTGTTGATATCAATAGCATTATAACATGAGAATGTTGTAACATACAGTAGTCATACAGATTTGCCAGAATCAGAGTTTTTATTTAAACCTCATCTTCAGCAGAGAAGAAGAACACTTGTAAAGCTTTCCAACCCTTCCTCATGAGAGAGTCTGTGTTTGCCTGTAGGGCAATGAATATAATGAAGGCCTTAACAACGAATCTTAACATATTTTCCCCTTTTTTGACATGTACAATGCTTATGAGTGAATGCCCCCAGGCAATCAGCGTGGCACAAAAGACTGAATCAATAATGAACACATGCTTTCAAGTCAGTCTGCAGCGTGCGCTGTGCTGATATTGTCTCCAGCATCCATTAGAAGCTATCAATACGAGAGGCAAACCTGCACTGTTGATGCACAATGTATAAGAACATAATCACCTCACTGTAACTGGATCTGCTCTCCTTTTTTCAGGGGACACAGTGGCTGCATGTGTTCAGTATGAAACCCTCCCTCGTCAGGCCGATAATAGGCATGCAGAGCAGGGAACAGGTGCTGTTTGTCGACTTGTTTGTAGCCCTTGAATAGTCCTTTTGTGTGCTGACCCATCCCAGATCCAAAGCGGTGTAAAGAATAGGTGGCCCATTGAATAATTACTTTCTGTGGATGCTCGCTTTTTGTTTTTACCCTTAGCTGTTTATGTAAAATGTGGAAACGGCTGGCATGTCAAAGTAATAAAAGGCTTTAGCAGCTGTAAAAATCTGACAGCCTCGATCCCATGTGGTTCTAAATTGTCATTATGCAAAGTCTCTCCATTTAACATTCAGGAAGTTTGTAAATGTTTAAACAGCCCTCTGAAATGTAGATTAATGCTTCTTCTTTGCTGACAGTAAACACTTAAAGAGAAATGCTCTTTCTTGCACTTTCATAAATACTAATAACTTATCATATGTAACATCGCAGCCATTTGTATCCAGCTTTCATTCCCACATTGTGTTTTGCTACTTGTTGCACGTGTCCTATTCGAGAGTGAACGAGCATATCTGGAATTAACCTTCAGCAGGTTTGTGCTAACATTAGGTCCTGATATCTATCAATTATTCATCGTGTTCTGCTGTGCCTGTTCAAATCTAAATGTGTCTCACCATGGAAACAGCCTTGTAGCTCCACCAGAGGGTGTTGGTTTCAGCGGCCATGCCGACACCGGCCTATTTTCCCAGTTTGGCTACTCCTCCTCAACTTTGGTGTACATGGAACAAATTCAGTACATCCATCCAATCGTCTGTTTTCTTATCTCTGTCTGTCTCTCTCTTTTTTTTAAACCACAGAGTCACTTGGGAAGGGGTTGAGCCTGTTCCAACTGACTTTGGGCAACAGGCAAGCTCAATATATTTGAGCATTTTCATTTTTGGATTACATGTTCAGACTAGACATTAGCTCAGTTTTGGTTGATGAATGAAAATTTAATTATGTGAAAGTTGATCAGAGCTTGATGTTCTGGAAGATTCTCATATTCCTCAATGTTAGTGTCATGTTTCTGCTGTCTTTTTGATGCACCATTGAATTGGTGACTTTTTGTTGGTGTTTTTTATTATAATATGAGGTAGTTTAGAACAAATATTGGACTTTTAAGTCACTAATAAATCAATGCCCCCCATAATAAAGTAGCTACAAGTAATATAGTGGTTTAGTAAAGTTTAAGCATTATATATAAATAACTAGTATGCGTCCACCTCACAGTTTAAAAAAAGCATCTAAAAGTTTAAACACCTAAGTTTAAACACCTAATTGGCTCAAGGACACATCAATGTGTCTGAATATTGCAGGGCAGTTCTCTAGATTGAGAGTCTGCAGTTTTATTGGTCAGTAAACTAAATAAACAATTATTGTTTAATGTGAAGACAAAGTTACACTTGCATGTACTTCCCGCTCCTATTGCATTATCAAAGTGTCATAATCAAGTCATAATTGTGGATGTTACTTGAACTAAGGTCATACAGTGACTCAGCAAGCAGATCTATTTTTGTCATGTGTAGATAAAGAAATGCATCATGTGTTGCTAAAAGTCACATTTTCAAACAATGACTGGCTGGAGAAAGGTGGTATTACTTGTCAGTATGCTTTTGACACTAGAGGGTGCTCTATCACTATAACATATTTCCCTCCTAAATTCATTTTCAGTAGCGCCACAGTACAATACAGCAGCTTCTGTCTCAGAAGCTTGGAACGTTTGTGCATTGCTGTAAATATTTTTATTGTTGAGAATGCTTGAAATACTTGACCTGAAAATATTAATCAAACCGTAACTTGAAATATTTGCACAACTGCACAAAAACCACACATGCTCATTAGAAATCAGACTAAAGGGGCCTTTTACTTTTAGTGTTTCAGTACAAAGATATTTAGGTGTGATTTTTTTGTTCTTGCTTTTGGTGGTATGAGTCCAAAACAGGAAGCATGTCTTCAGATGTTGTGACGATAAGACTTTGCTCTGCTTATTATTTACTCTGACAACATGACGGTGTTTTTAAGTAGGTCATGCTCAAACGTGCATGAAAATCAGACTCAGATTCTGGGAATCCCGATGAATGTACTTGCTGCTGAAAAAGTCTTTCATAGTGTTTTCTTTAGGATAATATTTTCTTTGACAGGTGACATTACTGCTGGACTCATTACTTTTGGGAAAGGCATGTTTCCAGTGGCTCCCTGTTGTTCAGTGATTCTCTTTGACAGAGTCCAACTCTACATGTCAGCAGACCATGAAGATAGTTATGTTTGGGTGTGATGGTTGGCTTTTTAACTGTGAACACATTTCTTTGTTCACTGGAAACGCATACAAGTGGTACATAAAGTATAGGCTAGTTGTTCTGTTGTTTCTTCCTAAAACAGAAAACGCCTTTATGTCACATACATACACAGTGTGTTTGTGTTGCTGATGTAGGTCAGACTAGGAAAAACTGGTTCATGTGATAGGTGTGTCCAGTTAGTGTTCACTTCAGTCCTTGAAAAAGACTCACTAGAGTATAAGAATAGAGAAACTAATAAGGATGTTTCCCTGGATTTATGTGTTCACTATTTGTTGGTGGTTTCAGAGGTTTCACCTATTTTTCTCAGTGCTATCCATGTAGGAACAATACATTAGAGAGACAACATGAGCCCTAGCGCAGAGTCACCAATCATGTACTGAACTAATGGAACCTGTTCTGTGCAGCAACTGGAAGATCTGTTTGTTTTTCAAACACAGAACAAACAAAGAAGTTGTCACACAACATTTAATGCACATTTTTCAGCATTCTCGTAGGGATTCACGATCATTTAAGAAATTAGTTTCTATCTAATTATTGCTTCCAGGAGCAAGACATGCCTGTTTAGACAAATACAGGATATTTATTCAGGGCTGCCTCATGGGCATACAGTAGGCAGGGATGTTGTGGCTGTCAGAGCAGCCTCTCTATTCCCTCCCGCCCTCTTTAGTTATAACTTTGCCCCTCTCTTCTCTGCCTCTTGCCTTTTTTGCTGAATGAAGGAGGGGCTGTCTAAGTAATTCAACACCTGCCCAATTCATGAATGTTACTGTAAGTTGCTGAACTGCCCTGACAAGTGCTGTAGGTAAAACACATTAGTAGACTGAAGCCGACAGCACTTGAAGCATCTCTGCACAGCAGAAAGTTAGTGCCCAGCAAGGACGAAGAACTACGTTTGTAACGAGGGAAAGGGAGGAGAAGAAATTAAAAATTGTTCTACAAAAAGAGTGGAAAACCTGGCATTCCTTCAAATGACTCTTTTAGAAGAATGAAAGAAGTAGTGTTGGGCTTCCTGCCATCCAACATGTCTTTAGGGGAGAGTGTCGTGAGAGAAATGGCCAAAAGTGAGACAGATTGCTCTGAGGGACTGGATGAGATTGCTCTGGGGCGCATTGCCAGCTTACCTTTGGATCCATTCCCACCCAAGGACTTCAGGGGGAAGTTTAAAAAGATACGTCATAGGAAGAGGCCCACTATTCTTGAAAGTAGGTGCTGCTTTGACACAGTAAATTTGTAGTAATTTCCTTAGTAATCTGTGTAAAATGTGATTTTGGAAATATCTGGTGAGCAACCAATACCAGTGTTTCAGCCACTCATGCCCCCACTTTGTGAAATTCCTCACCTCCTCGTTGTATTTCTCATAGTTACAGAGGAATCCAGTGACTTGTTTGTAATGGACTTAGAGAGTGTGCATCACATAATTTTTTATATTATGTAGGATGATGAATTAGCTGACCTTTTCAGTTTTTATGGATCTTATTTCTTAAGTAAATTAATCAACAGAGAAACAGAGATGACTTCAAATAAACAGGACATTAAAGAATGTTTGAGAGAAAAAAAAGAAGATAAAGAAGCGAGGGGCACCGGGGGCACCGAGCGAGTGTAGGAGGCAGTAAAGGGTTTGAAGTTGATAACCATAAAAATGGCTGAACTAGACAGACATATTTCACATTCCTCACCTTCATCAGAGCTTGATAATGCCTATAATAAGTGCATAATGTGTTAAAGGCTGTGCCCACTTAAAGCCTAATGAAGGAAAGATGCTTACAGTGATTTTTTTTATAACCAGCAATGCTTTTCTGATTTATTCATCTTCTGTTTGGGTGTTTTGTTAGTGGACATGATTTGTGGAGAAGTTGCCACTGAACTGAAAATGATAAGACTATAACTGGCATTTACAAGACAGTAAGGCAGGTTTCCTTCTTGAGAAGTCTCGCTGATCCTAGCCAGTGTGCCAGCAAACTGCCACTGCTTTATATCTACATGTTTGGCATCAGTTACCCCTCGTTATCCAGACACATTGTTATGCCACAAACAGGGTAAAGAAAGTTTCTTTCAAAGTAACACAAGGTCTTTTCATGATAAACATGTTTGGATGATGCAATGCAATGCAATAACATAACATAACATAACATAACATAACATAACATAACATATTTTTTTTTTTTCAATTTTTGTTAATTCAACTATCTAATCAATCACGTTGTAGCAATTACACATGTAGATATGGTTAAGAGAATCAAACTGAGCATCAGGACAGGGAAGAACTGTGACTGTGACATATTTTCAGAGTGTTTCAGAAACTGATGAACTGCTGGGATTTTCCAGCACAGCCAACTCTAGGGTTTTTGGAGAATGATTCAAAAAGGAGAAAATATCCAGGGTGCGGCAGTTGTCTGGGTGAGATTATCTTGTTGATGTCAGAGGTTGGAGGAGGATGACCAGACCACTTCAAACTGATAGGAAAACAACAGTAACAGTAGTTTTCTCAGCACACTGATCACAGCTTAGACACCACAGTCTACCTGAGTATTGTTGTTGATCGTGGCCATTCCTTTAGTCCACAGTGTGCCCATCTTCCAGCAGGATAATGTGCCACGGCATAAAGCTCAAATCATATCCAACTAACTTCTTGATAACAACGAGTTCACTCTACTCAACAGTCACCAAATCTCAATTCAATAGAGCACTTGTGGAAACTGGTGAAAGAGGAGATCCACATCATTAATTTGCAGTCACAAATGCACTTCATTGAATAAGCGGTGTGTTTTGTATTTAAGTATATAATATATATATATATATATATATATATATATATATATATATATATATATATATATATATATATATATATATATATAGAACCCTAGAAGGTATTTAATGTATTGTATGGGTACAATAAATGTACCCAACACAGGTTTGAAAGTGGCTGGTATTTCCTGTGTATTTCCTGTGTTTTCCTTTTTTCTTTCCTTTCTTTCTCCATCATTCTACCTTTACTTTGGCTTCTTAGTGTTCAGCAACCTTACTAAAAATGATGGAATTGAATAAGTCTTTGCATTTCAAAGAGTCCAGTCAAGCTGACCAGCTAAACATGTTTTAAAAACGCTTCTTAAGAAATGAAGCTTTTTAAAAATCAGAATTGGCAGGAATTGACCATGTATAGTCATGTCTGATTAGAAAACATAATGAATTCTCCTGTTAAAAATAGTGCTCGGCTTAAACAGTTAGTTGTTGATTTGAATTGAGGAGATGTTTGCTGAGAGGGCAATGATACAAGCAACATGTGAATATTTACCTATTAACAAATTATTTAGATTAACTTATCTAAAAGCTTGTAAACTTCAGTTTAGTTTAAACATTTGATATTTAATGTTTTGACATTGCTATCTTAAAAAAGACCAACTGTAAATAAAAGAAGTCAGAAAAACCCTTCCCCTTGTAATATAGATCCCATAGATTGTTGCTCTATGACTCTTTTGTAACTATATCAACAAGTGTGTGAGGAAGTATAACAACCCTCATAAATGATTGCCTAAGTCAACAGCATCTTTTCACTCACTTGTTTATTTATGTCATGACACTTGAAAAACTGCTGTGGGAGGGATTGATTATGGAGTAACACAATGTGTGGAACGCTTGAGTAGACCAAGCAGAAATGTCCTGCTTGGTGTACTCAGGATACCGAACGACTGGGTTGGGTATATCCAGGACACCTGAGCCTCTGAAATGTGTGTTTACCAAACACTGCCACGGCCAGTGGTGGCTTCTCCATCACAGAGTGTATTACGTAATCAAGTGCAAGTGGCTGCCGCTTGATGGATAGGCAGAATTCTGATAGGATTATCCTGAGAGCACTGAGAGGCAGTGGAGGACGGGGGATTGGAGGATGTCTTTATAGTCCATATGGTCAGGCAACTATAGGCAACTTCCTTCTGCTTTCCACATGCCAGAATAATGTAAATATTGGATGAAAAAAAGGAGCATTTTATTATAGTTTACTTTGGTAAAATGATTTCTAGACATGTATATAAAAATAAATAAAAAAAAATTGACACTTTTTTAAATGCTCTTCTTCTTTTTGGATGTTAATCGTCTTGATATTGGGGAAAAATTCCTTTGCCCCTCTGTTTTCAGCTCTGATATATATAAAAATATATATATAAATTAAAATTTATTTCATGTATTTTCAGTAATGCTGTGAACAGTAAACATTAGTCCTTTGCATGGTTTTAAATATAGCTGCAATAACGCTGAAACTGACAAATAAAGAATCTGTGAGATGCAACACTGGACTGTGTGAAAAATTCCAAATTCCAATGTATTCATTTTTGCATTATGTGTAAAAGAGAGGTTTTACACTATGTGACTGACAATTTTTTTTCGGAGAGTCAGCCCCTCTTCCCATATTTATTTTCTACATTGAGTTGATTTTATTGGCTGTCTGATCACTTACAGTTAGAGTCGTTTTCTTTTCGCTCACCCAGATGTAATGTGTCATACTTCCTGATTTCCCATCTCCTCTGTCAGTGGTCGTGACCTGACAGATTCTCTCAGTCATCCTGAAAGACGCACATGCCCACTGCTCTCATCATTATCAGGCCTTGCACGCAGACAAACAGTAGTTATTATTAACTGCTCTCCCCTAAGAGGATTGCTTCCTGCACTCTCAGCCTCCGCGCAGTTATTTAAAGGGAGCTTGCACTGCCGCCCACTGCCTGCCACAGCTTTAGAGAGGGAGAGAGAAGAGTAGAGGGAGGGAGGGAGAGAGGGCTGATAGCCAAGGACAGGACACAAGAGGAGGGGTATAGAAGTGCTAGTGTGTTTTCTCAGGGTCTTGTCATCACAGCATTGTGTGCGTCACAGAGAGGTGACAGCAGGCAATACCTGCTGGTCCCAACCTAAGTGCTGCTGTTGCTGCTACTGGAGGGAAACCACAAGTAGAAAAGGGGGTAGGAAGCTACAGCCATGACAAGCCAGCAGGACTCGGGCTTCTTTGAAATCAGCATCAAGTCTTTGCTGAAGTCATGGAGTGGAAGTGAGTACCAGTTTGTTGTTATTGTAGTGCTCACCTGGCAGAGCTGAATGACTGTTCGTAACCTGACTTTATAGCCTTGTGCTGCTTCTTGGCTCAAATGAAGATCAGCGAAATTTTATAGTTCTGTATGCCAGAAGCTGCAAACTTAATGTACTTGTAGTAACAGCACACCACAGTTAAAACAGCTTTTTAGTTGTCTCTTAGCAACAGCCAGATACATAAGTTCATCAAGAGCGACCAGCTAAGTCATTATACAATAGCTTATGTTACAAGTTTTGCTGATGGCGATTCTGCATCTGATTATATTTAAATTGTGGCCATATTTCACTTATAAACAGAGCCAGAATAGCTCTTATTAAGTGCAAGGACACAGTAATAGGATTACTGGAGGTTCAGCTTGGTTGCATCTTCTGTCCAAAGCTAACAGCTTCACTGCCTTCCAGTGAAACCATCAGAGTGAGATGAAATGCCTTCCTGCTTCAGATCATGGTGCTATTCTGTTTTATGTGAGGTGTGAGAGGTGGCCTACAGAATGAATGCAAAACTAATGAAAAAGCCGAATGCAGGCATTAAACCAGGAAATCGCTTCTTAGCATTTTATTCATGTGTGCTATATCTGTAGATCGCTATACTAAATTGATTAATACCTAAAGTAATACATGTTTACAAGCCAGTTGCATGTCTCAAGCAGTCTGCATTAGCAGTTTAATCTGAATATAAAGAGAAACCATCGAACAAGCTGCCCCTTTCCACACACTAAACATTGAGCCATCTCCTGATGATGTTGCATAATCCCCACACTGGGTCACTTTGCTAAAGTGATAAAGGCACAGGCAGTCATTGTACTGTATCAGCATTTAACATTTTCATTAAATTTGTGCTCTTCCCTAATCTCATCTCTCTGCTTCCATTCTCACAAGCTGTTATATAATGTATCACAAGATGGCAACAGATATAGTGTTGCTAATAAAAGTTCTTTTTTCCTGCATGAGGTGTGAGACACAGTGCCTGCTAATATGTGACTTGAGGAATTATATGTATTTATATATATTTATTTATTTATTTATCTATTTTAGTTTAATATAGAAAATAATAACTTTCAAATTGGTGTAGGATGTGTGTGTGTCTGTGTGTGAGCACAGGGTTAATAATCACAAACATTTTTGGATACCCGGTTTGATAAGTTAGCGTGTCCAGTACTAATAAAACAGTAACAAACAGCAGGACAGAACTGCCATTGTGCAGCAGCTGCATCAGGTTTGTTGTTCAATGTGACTGAAGGCCAGTCCTCCATCAGCCAATCAGAGCAGGAGATCAGCTGTGAGGATCTGGGTAGAGCGGTGCGGTCCAAACATGTTTAGTTACAATTTATTTTCTGACATTTTTAAAAGCTACTATTCAGTTTTTTCTCACATTTTGAATTAAGTTCTTTATTCATTCTTCTTCAATGTTTAGCTTTGTGTAGCAGTATGCAGTACAATAAGAGCTCTATTTTTGAGAAGCTGAAAGTAGTATTTTAATAGGAGCTAAAATTGTACTATGTGCACTTTAAACAGACAGATGTGGGCTTTTTGACCAGGACTTATATAATTGGCCTGAAATGCTCTCTCACAGCAGGCAGTAGTTTCCTGCATGATGTCAGCTGGCTCAAACAGGGCCGATGGTCAATAATTTGCAACCATCATTTTAAGCTGCTTTTCACAGAGGTTCGTAATCACTCTCTCACTCTCACTTTTTGAAAGACTAAAGCTGTGAACTAGTGAAAATATTAGTATAATAATGTTGACTTTCTGTTTCTTCAAGTCCAGAGAGGTTTTAATTAATTATTGGAGAAATGTCACATTTTTTTGTGGAATATTTTAACAAATTGGGTTGTAAATGAAATGTTCTGTCCTAATTTGAATTTAATTCAGAAATATAATTGGTGTGGCACATCTGGCAGGCTAGTAGTTACTCAAGGTCCTGTGATCTGACAATTTATGGCCTACTCGACGCAGCAATTTGTCACAGTATTGTAAACACTTCCTTTTAGTCGAGTAACTAAGGATGTTGCCCCTTTTTTTCCCAGCTTGGAAGAATAGTATAGTGTATACATTTGGAAGCTTCCTTTTCTTCCTGCTATCTCTTAAAATGCAGCGTCAGCTTTAGAGAAGTTGAACAAAGTTTCCCAGAGGTCTATATTGATACTGGAATTTTTGGCCAGCTTAAGAGGTCAGTGGTATCTAAATATCCAGCCACTCTGTTCACAAGCTGCCGCTTAAAGACATTGTTTACTCAGTGGGGATGTCTCTGTGGACTGCATGATTTGTGAGCGTGTATGTGTGTGTGTGTGTGTGTGTGTGTGTGTGTGTTTGTGCAAGAGAGACACATGTCGGCCTGTTTGCATTGTCCTCCAGGGAGTACCACCATGCCCAGGGTGTTTCCAGCATGGCGATGATGTAATGCACGCTGTGCCTGAGCTCCTTGTTTGCAGGGTCACATGTCATGTCTCAGACTTCGTACAGTGCCCAGAGCAACAGACACAGGCTTGATATGCACACTGGTTCCTTTATTTACAGCTCGTCTCTGGTTTAATATTTTGTCAAGGGAAAATTTAGATATTGCTTTATAAATCTGGGGTGTTAAATCACAGACTGTCTGTTGCTGGAACGTTGCCTAAAATCTTCCCCTTAATGACTTTAGTTCTTCTTTAAGAAGTTGTCAGACTTTAAGGGAAGTGCAGTGAAGCAGTCACTGTGGTCAAGAATGATGTTTACACTCTGGTTGTCTGTACCTCGTGGTTTTGCATCACAGATAGGGGGTGGGGGGAGTGCTCTGTCAGTATAGTGTTTACTCCTGGATAAATATAGTCACCAGTCTATGCCACCATAGCATGCTGGACCTCATCGCTGTCCTGTGCCTCAGCTAAAAATTCCCACCTGACCTTCACTGTTGGAAGGCACCGGGTGGTCACAAGGCTGGAGGAAGCCATAGCAGAAGCCGCTGTCAGAGAGAAAGAGAGAGAGAGATCCAGAGATTGTGTGGTCTCCCGTACCAAACACTACTCCCACTTTTTAAAACACACCCGCTGTTGGCTCTGTGCACCATGGAAACTATAACCAGAAGGACAGAGCCAGCTGACACACAAGACATGGAAGTTGGTGGATTTTACTAGCGAGCGTTTGTCTTAAATCAGGACAACCCTGGATACCATATCTTCCTTTCCCACTATGGACGGGACAGCTGTGTGCTGGAGCAAGGCCAGCGTCATTAGCTTCATCAAGGGTCTGGGTAGGTGCTGCGTGGATCACCACGAATGGGGGAAGCATGTTCTGAAAGCCATAAAAGGTTGTTATACATGCTGGGCATTCCTTGAGAGATAGCCGAATGCTTCATGTCCTGAAAAGACCTGGAGAAGAAAACCTGTTTACTGGTACCAGCTTCTCCAACTTCTCTTATGCAATTTGTCAGTGTTGCATAATTTGTGGTTCCTCAAAAAATGCTCATTATGTGTTTGCTCATCTCCTCTCATTATTTTGCATGCAGCTTGTACAGATGCGTAAAATCTAAGGTGCAATTCATTTTTTGGCAATTTACTTAATGTTAGTCGTAAAAAGGTAATAGCTTTTAGCAAAGCAGTAACAGCACAATTTTTAGTCTCTGATGAACCTCGCAAACTTTGTATGAACCTCTCAAACCTTCCTGTTTTGCCTCTCTCATGTGGCATACAACAAATGAAATTCTTAAATTATATTGTTAATTGTCTTGCTTTTTATCTTGTCACAATCTTACTAGACTAAAATATTACATTTCAAGACTTGCATGCAGCCAAATAGTTGACGTAATAATTCTACATCTCTAGAAAAGAAAAGCCTTCAATTGTACATTAAAAATATGAGTACTCTCAATTAAAACATTTTTCAGGTTTTTATGGTTCGGTGAGGTCATTTAAAGAAATATTTGTCAAGCGGCACTGGGATCTCAGGGAAATCTCTCCAAATGAGGGTGTCGCTTTGGATAAATATGCAGCACAAAGTGAGTGAAAATAAAACTAAAAAGGAAAAATGTGATTTGTGACTTTGACAGATGAGCAGTTTGGGCTGACCTTTACTGTTGCTGATTTCTGTCCAGACGTATTTATTACATGCGCATGCACACGTTTACGAAAATATGGTTCTCACTGTAAGTCACTAGCTCTGTCCTTTGACTATTATACTCAAAACCCAGGCAGTTTGTGAGGCTGAGGCCTGGTTAGAAATTGCAGTTATTGCTGAAGGAAAATGTCAAGCTTCCAATAAGATGTTTGTATGCATGTCTTTACTGTATGTAGCAGGTTTGTGTCTGGAGGCACAAGAGTTCAACACCGAGGTTAAATTATTAACTCGTGGGTTTTTCATGGGTTTAAGTGGCCTGAGGCAAGCCATTCGTTATTAAAGGTGGGCCATATCATAACACTGAGTGAAGGATGGTCACACGCACAAGGTTTTTGTTTCCCTCAAAGGACAGTGACGACTTTGGTACAAAACCAAAACACCAGCTGCAGGCCATGGTGTTTTATTTCCATATGTGCTCTGCTCACTGTAGCAGGAGGAAAGAAACAGCAGACTCATGGCAAGACGGTGCCCTTTGGACAGTCTTACTGAGGAATGCTCAACATGTTGGGAGCTTTTTGTCCATGTTTGGAAACTTCTCAGCAATACCCTGTTCGGTGAACTCTTTTTCTCTTGTGGCTGATCCTGTCCCACTCATTGTGCTTGATTTGGCAATGTTTTACTTAATGAAACTGTTTCCCATCTTCTGTTTTTTGCTTCTCCTCCGCAGCCTCGCCCGTGGGGAACGGATATAGTAAACCTCCCATCCCTCCAGTCTGCTGTCCTCAGGGAGAGAAAGGTCCTCCTGCCATGATGCCCATCACCATTGACCCAGAGAGCAAGCCAGGCGAGTACGTCCTCAAGAGCCTGTTTGCTAACTTCACCACCATGTCTGAGCGCAAGATCCGAATAATCATGGCTGAACCGCTGGTGAGTGGGAAGAGGGTTACTGCTCTTTGTGTCCTGTAGTGATTAGTTGACGTTCTGTTTATCTTATAGCCCAGTGAAACTAACAATGTAGCATTAAAGAGTGTTATATTAATTAAAAATAAACAGAAAGTAAAAAGCGTAGAGTAAAAACATAACCCCAGATTTTTTTTCTTGTTTACTATCCTATTAATCATATCCTGAGCCCTTGTGGGTGTTCTGACCCCAGATTATAAATCTCTATAACAGAAAGATGCTGGAAAGACAGGCCTATGTCATTTTTTGTTGACTGTAATGAATTACTTAAGTGGTGAAGGATGTGTTACTTCTAAGAAAATAAAGTTTTAGTAATAATTTAAAAACACACAGTCCAGGTACTCAGAAGCACAGAAACTTCTAATGAACTGAAGAAATTTCAAATCAAATGGTATTAGGAGAAATATATTATCTATTTTATTTTAGACTATTTAAAAGTATATAATATAATTAAGTAAGAATTTTGCTAAATGAGTAATGCTTGAGATGATTGTCCCTTATCGAAGGATTTATAGCTTTTGTTTGACTTTTGTTCTGTCAGTCAGACAGATAACATGAAGTCGCTTTTGTGTCTCAAAAATATGATGGAATTTTTGCACCTTATAGTCACATTAGGAAAACAGTGGTTATGGCATGACCAATATTAATGTCATTATGTGCATTGAATTTGCAACCTCGCTGCCTTTGAAATGGTTTCTTAGAAGACGGGGCCCAGATGTGCACAGTTAGCAGCAAACTGCAATTCTCAAAGCATCTTTGTGTGTCAATGAAGTGCCAATAAGATGGAGTTTTGCTATCAGTTTACAACTCAGTTGTGTCAAATTGGCAATTTCATGCCGTCAGTTTGTGGTCATATGGTGATTAACTGTGATAAATCGATGAAAAGTGCAAATCTGCTGCCATCTGTATACAAAGAAATTCACATGAAGTACTTCCAAATCCAGAAAGAGCCTCGTAGAACTGAAACAGAAATTCAAATATTTCCCCACAAATACTGCCAGGACACATTTAACTGTCTAGGTGCTTGGCACCCTGCTTTTTATGTAAGAATGTAACCAGAATGCAGTCCTTTGGCAACCAGCTGAGTCCCCGATTGCAAAGACAAGTCGCAGTCATCTTCAGACTGACTTAGATCTATTGCAACGTGCAAAATTAGATAGCAATTATTGACAAACCTTTGTCAGCCTGTCTGATTGCAGTCAGACCACGATTATTTGGAAAAAGCCTGCCCTCCACCCGGCGACCTGTGCCATTACCTTTCAATCAAAAGTAGCTCACTTTAAATGTACACCCCCCGCTGATCAGTACTTAGTCACTACAGATACTTGCAATCAATGTCCAGCAGCAAAAAATGTACTGTCACTGAAATAAAGTGAGTCCTCTTCCGAGGCTTTTATCTAGCGTTAATATTTTCATATTTTCACAGGAAAGTACATGCTGTCTGTAAAACTAATTAAGTTTCTCTTCCAATATGTATTCATTTATCATTCATTTTAACCATAAAATTCATATTTAATCAATAGAAAACCACCATAAACTCATTTCTAGCTGTTCTGACTTTGTCTTTATGTTGCAATTAAATATTTCTGGAAAACCAGATGAATGTAAACGCTGGCAATAAAATCTCCAGGAGACTTTTAGTCCAGTGGAGGATGGAGCCGATCCTTTCAGGCCAAAAACAGCTCACAGAAATAATTCTGTGGACTGGTGTATCAGTATCTTATAAGTGCTACCGCCATTTGATGATCATCATCATACATTTTGCTTTACATACTACAGCACTGTTTAATTCTTTGAAACACATAGCTACACTTCCATGTGATTTTTAGCAGGTCTGATAAATTGCGAGTTTACTTGTCGCCTTGTATCAGTGAAGCTGCTGTGGACATTCTGTCTCCAGTTTTAGGTGCTGTGATTTATAGAAAGCTGTTAGTCACCAGCTTCGGCTTGCAGTGAAGTGTTAATTACCACAGGGAAAGCGTGTAGCCCCTCGTTTCGTTCTGTTACCCTCCAGAGGACTGCAGGGAGGATGTGTCTCTCTTGGTTTTTCCTCTCAGTGGAGACCTGGCTGAGTAATTTGTTTTAGTCTCTTCTTGTAGTTTTCCCACTGTTGTTGTGAGTTCATTTTTCAGAATCCATCATGGTCACTGATCTGTAGTCAGCATTTGTTAGGGTAAAGCACAAAAAGACACAGGTTACAAAATACATTTAAAAATGAAAAAAAAAAAATGCTGTAAACCTATGAGGAGGCTAGACCAAATGGCAGTAAAATCTTTAAAAGCCATGCCGAGCTAGAAGCATTGACTTTTCTGTCATTCCAGCACAGATGGGCGTCTCAGATTCAAGCATTTGTCTAAAAACTAAAAGGTTCATCAAACCTTGGAGCTTAGCTGGTGTTCCAGCTGTGAGAGAGAGAAAGAGAGCATTATGGCCCCCACAATGTCACTGTGACACAGATCACACAGTTAGCTTTTTTGGATTAATCAGCAACTGAAGTGCTGTGATGTGCTGCCTGGCTGATGACATGGCAATAGGGAGTTTTTGGGAAAGCAGGGTTGCAAAAAGGGAAAGAAAGCAGACGTTTTTAATTGGACAAGAATAAAGGATAGACGTAGAATGGTGCTATCGTCTGTTTTATGTCAATTTGCCCTTAAATCAGGCTTGCGTTGTGTGATGGACCTTCACCTAAAATGTTGTCTTATCTTTCCAAAAATTGTACCATGCTAACAATTTTGTTACCATTTTCCCAAATGTTTTAAGTAGATATTTGTGTGCTGTATATATGAACCCAGATAAAGTGAAGTGAGTTTCAGAGAGTTAAACCATCTGTGTTACCAACTTTTGTTTTTTTAAACCTTTTAATAAAAAGGATGTCTGGTTGTGAACTGAGGGCTAGAGATTCAAGAAGTCATCGACGGGCCTGTCGCTTTGCCAGGAGATGGGTGCACTGAGAACTAAATCCTTTTGAAGGCTTTTATCTTAGATGATGGAAGACTGTAATAATAAGAACTGTCATAAATGTCCCATCTCTAATATTGTAAGTGACCCTGCCTGCTCCTGCCAGGCAACAGACTGATTGATGGCCCTCTCATTAGCTGGGCTGTGATCAGTCCCGGTTCATACTCCTTAGTCATCAGATTTAGAATTATACTCTTTAAATCACACTACAAAGAACTTGTTTTGTCTGTATTATTGCAAAAATAAGGTTTTAAAATGACTATTTTTTTCTGCCTCTTTAGGAAAAGCCATTAACAAAGTCACTACAGCGGGGAGAAGATCCTCAGTTTGACCAAGTAAGTGCATAGAAATACGAGGACCTAGGACCAAATGCTCACTAGATAAACTATTTGTTTTACCTGTAATATAACCACATTAGATTATATTTTTATTCTATACAAAATCCAACACCAACACAGAGGTAACTGTATTTCCTCTCCCACCTGGAAAATAAGCACGTCGTTGATACTGCTCTAGTATGATGCACTTCAGCCTGAAAAAGTTGATGGTTGAAAGCCCAGCTCACATCCCAAAAGGTCTTTCAGATCCAGTCAGGGGCAGGAGTGTTTACCTTGACAGCTGGCACTGCCTCAGCACTAGGTGTATCGAGCAGGTCTGTGGCTTTTCAGAGAAGGCCCTTTCACAGCCACAGAGGTGTGTCTGTGCTGCTGCGCGAGGCCATTCAGCAGCCACACAGAGCCAGGATTCTTCTCCAGCCTTGTGCTGAATGAAGGGCTCACTGTGTTCCCCAGTCCCACCAGACTCTCCTCCCTTCCTGTGTGCCCGGCCTGTTCCTTCCTTTCGCTCACCCTCCCCCAAGACTGAGGGAGGCAGCCCCTTGGGCGCTGTGTATTTCTGCATACTGTATCCCCAATAAGAACCAGTTCACTCTTCAATCTTGGTGCTTTTTCTAAGTGTTGCTTTTACTTTACTTAAAAGCTGCCCCATGTTGCCCATTTATTGTTAAAATGTTTAAAAAATGCTTGAGACATGAAGAAATGCAAATTAATGCTTGTTTGCTGTTGGAATCGATGTTGAAATTGCTGCTCAAATAAACAAAGGAAATACTGATGGCTATCTTTCACTTTGGTATGTGGACCGCTAACCCCAATGCTCATTTGCGCTATGTATGTCTTGCTGTCCTAGTTGATAAGCTCCATGAGCTCTTTGGCTGAATACAGTCTCCCCTCCATCCTCCGCACTTTGTTTGACTGGTACAAACGACAAAATGGATTAGAGGAGGAGTTGCACGAGTACCGCCCAAGAGCCAACACCAAGTCCAAAAAGTGAGAACAATTAAATTGATTTCTGCACGCAAGCATGAGTCACTTGTAGACAAAAGAATGGCGAGGCTTAGGTGTGTGTGTGATTATAGCAAACGTGTTTTGTCTCTAACAGTGACGAGCAACAGAGAGATTATCTACTTGAAAGGCGGGATTTGGCCATTGATTTCATCTTCTCTCTTGTACTTATAGAAGTTTTGAAACAGGTAAAGTGACTAAACTCTGTACTACACAAAATCTACTTAGATTATCCTATAATTTCATCAGGTTCCCTGATTTATTACTGGTGACAAAATAAACTTAATTTGGCAGACATCTTGAGATGATCATGTTTTCTATTGATTCTTTATCAGATGCCGCTCTACCCGACCCTTGACAGTTTGGTGAATGAAGTCATTAACTTAGCCTTTAAGCACTTTAGATACAAAGAGGGGTAAGATCTCATCTGTCCTTACAAAGTTTACTTTTCATTCAGTCTCTCTAAAATTTGCAGTTTTTGGTATAATGTATTGTTTCCCTGCAGGTATCATGGTCCGAACACTGGCAACATGCACACTGTAGCAGACCTCTATGCTGAAGTCATAGGAGTATTAGCCCAGTCCAAGTAAGGCACAAAAACAGAACAGTGATAATAATTCAGTATTACTGGCTGTGTTTTAACTCTTTTTCACTGAATGATAAATTACTACTCTCTGCTCTGTTGGGATTTGCTGTCATGCCACATCATATTGGTGTGTTACTGTTCCTAATGCCTTCCTGCAAAACACTCCCTGGTTTAAGAGACTGGAACGTACTGTAGGGATGACATACTTCTGGAACGATCCCCTTCATCCCAAACTAGGACTGGAAATGAATGTCTCTGTTTATTTTGAAGTTTTGAGATCACTGAAGAAAGGAATAAGCCCTTAAAATAGAGATATTGCTGATGGGCATGCCACATAACCTTTTCTAAAGGACACTTATAGTGACATATTAGTGAGATATTTACTTTTCTAAAGATCAGGCAAAGGAAGAGGTAATGAATTTGGCTGTAAACTAAAATGAATCGTCTTCAGAAAGGTTGATGCAGTTTTTAAAAAAAAAAAAAAGGTTTTCTGATTTTGACTGTCAAAATAATAATAATACAGCATTTCTTCTCCCAGCTGTATTCACTTTCTTTCAAGTGCAGCTCTAGCCAACAGGGAAGAGGTTAAGAAATGCTCATATGAGCTCCCATGATGAATTATCATCTAAATTTAGACCAGCTGAAGAATCTCATCTCTGGTTCAATTTGGGCAAAGGATCAGGTGCTAGATGAGGAGTTCATCTGGGGGCACAGACTCACAGTCTGCATATAGAGGGTGAGATGAGGGGCTGATATTTCGGGAGGTGTGCACGCTGAATATTATCACTGTATTCTTTCTGAGTCACAACTCTGCTTCTTTATGGAAGTGCTGACTTGGGATTTGTCTGACTGAGCTGTGCAAGCATGTCTTAATATAGAGCCTCATTTAGCTATTTTTATTCTCAGGTTTCCTGCTGTGAAGAAGAAGTTTATGACTGAGCTAAAGGAGCTGCGGCAAAAAGAGCAGAATCCATATGTGGTCCAGAGTACCATTAGCCTCATCATGGGGGTCAAGTTCTTCCGAATTAAGATGTATCCCGTTGAGGATTTTGAAGCCTCTTTTCAGTTCATGCAGGTATAGAGATTTAGTAACTGAATAATTTTTCTGCCTCAGTACATTATAAACTGAATATATATGAATATTGTACTTCTTTCTGTACCCATTCTCTGCTGTATTAAACTCTTCTATACTAATGTCTCTGTTGGGTAGAACTTGTGAATTCAATTCTCAGTACTGTGTTTCCTATTGGCTTTTTCATGCAGCTTACACTACTGAATGTAATGCAGATTCCAAGTCTGTAAGTTGCACAACATATTTCTCTCTCTTCCACAGGAGTGTGCCCAGTATTTCCTGGAAGTCAAAGACAAGGACATTAAGCATGCTTTGGCTGGCCTCTTTGTTGAGATTCTGGTTCCCGTGGCAGCAGTAAGTTTCTTCCTCATCTGATTCTTGTGTGCAATACCCAGTTGTTATGTGTATTTCGTTACAGCAGTGTATCTATAGTGTATAGTGAAAATTGCATATCTTATGAATGTACTATTTACACTATGTAAAAACCCCAAAAAAGGTGATAGTTGCAAATTAGCAGTAACTTTAAATGCTCACAAAATAGCATTAGTTTTAGACTCTGCATTGGAAATGTTTTACACTATATGTAGAAGATCAGTCAGGGGGAGAAGATTTTGTCTTTTTGTGCCATCCTGTGATGTGTAATCTTGTCTTAGGCTGTGAAGAACGAGGTGAACGTACCATGCCTGAGGAATTTTGTGGACAGCTTGTACGACACAACCCTGGACTTGTCCTCCAGGAAGAAGCACTCACTGGTTAGTTCAAAACAAAGTGACACTGATTGTTGGGCCTGTCTCTTTTGTACATCTTCAGTTACATGCTCAGATTCCCTGGATGCCTGTGAATTTTCAAGGTCACTTTTGTGTGTGTTTTTTGGTTTTTTAGTGTCTACAATAGAAAACATTTATGAGGGAAGACAGGCTGCTGTTTCATAGCATAAAAAAAAACACATTAAAAGCACTGCAGTATGTGTAAGCATATTTAAAGTCTCTTCCCTTCTAAGTGTCTTCAATAAAACATTTCACCATGGTAGCTCACATGGACCTGGAAAGACAACAGCCCTTAGACTAGGTCTACCTTCTCCTGAGGCAACGGTAATGGCTAAAAGCTATATTTTATGAATGATGCACCATCAGCAAAAAACATTTTTTTTAAAAGAGGGAACCACATTATGTCTTCAAAAGGAAGCTGGTTTAAGATGCACTTATGCAAAGGTTGCTCAGAGATAATGCATTATTCCACAAATTGTCAACTTAATGGGCAAGTTTGAATATAGTACACAGAAAATCCCCGTGTTTTATTTGTAGGTCGATAACATACAAATAAAAAAACGAGAGAATTTGTTGTAACAAGGCTGCACTTTGTGTCTTCTGTTCAGGCATTTTACCCTTTGGTGACGTGCCTGCTGTGTGTCAGCCAGAAACAGTTCTTCCTTAACAGATGGCACATCTTCCTTAACAACTGCCTCTCAAATCTGAAGGTAATGTAACTTAGTAACTAGAAGTTGTAAAACTGCATTTGTTATATAAAGGATGTGCGTCTCAGTCAGTCCAAATATTACAGCTTTAATTGTCAAAAATAATTGCGTGAACTACATTTTTTATTTGATATTGTGAGCAATAGTGCACTAATTATTTTTCTTCTAGATGGATCTATTATTGACTTCTTTGATCAACCTTATTTCATTACAGAGTAGAGACCCAAAAATGGCTCGTGTTGCACTGGAGTCCCTCTATAGACTGTTGTGGGTTTACATGATCAGGATCAAGTGTGAGAGCAACACTGCAACACAAGGGTGAAAATCTTTTACTGTTTGCATTTACATTTCTTTTCTTTTTAAGTGTCGGTAAATAACTGTTACCATAGAAATATCCTATTTTATATTTTATTACAAAACAAATTGTGAACATGATGATGTGGTGGATTTAAGGAAGATTAAAAAGAAATGTTTTAAAAAAACATTTTGTGTTTTTTTTTTTTTATATATTCTCAGAACTGATTTAGACAGATTTAGGCTCAAACCAATACAAGATTTCCAGTAATAGTTGCCTGCAGGGTTATCAGCTGTTTGCAGATGTTATTAAGTACAAACTGAAGCCCACTTGAGGAATTCCAGATGGGTCCAGACAGATATTTGGGTGCTGATCAAGCCCAAAATAAACATGTCTTAAAATGATCTGTCTAATTTGTTAAATGTTTGCACAAAGTCTTTTTCTAACTTGCTTTCTTTGTCTCATTTCTCAGTCGACTCAACACGATTGTAACAACACTTTTCCCCAAAGGATCCCGCAGTGTGGTACCAAGAGACATGCCCCTCAATATCTTTGTGAAAATCATCCAGTTTATCGCCCAGGTAAATACTTGTGTGCTGTGCTGTACTGTACTGTATGACTGTAAGCAGATGCCACTTGTAATGGAATAATCAGGTTATTTATAACTGATTTGTATTTTTATGTGTATTTTTCTGCAGGAAAGACTGGATTATGCCATGAAAGAGATTATCTTTGACCTTCTGTGTGTTGGGAAACCTGCAAAAGCCTTTAGTCTTAATCCTGAGGTACACGTTTATATAGCAGGATGTCAATTTCATTTTTAAAGGTCCTGCAAGACTAGTAATGGGATGCTGGAAACTGATAACTAACAGGTGACCCTTTTTCATGTTTAGAGAATGAATATTGGTCTGAGAGCATTCCTGGTTGTAGCCGATAAACTGCAGCAGAAGGACGGTGAGCCTCCCATGCCTAACACTGGTTGCACTTTGCCCTCTGGGAACACACTCCGAGTAAAGAAGACATATCTGAGCAAGACACTAACAGATGAAGAGGCCAAAGTCATTGGTGAGAGAGGCAGACCATGGTCACGAATTCTGAAAATGTCATGTTTCTGGATTTTAAATTATAGGAATTAAATTAAAAATATTCCAGTGAGCAAAAGTAGTTCAATAGTTTTTCCTCTGTCATGTTCCCAGGTATGTCTCAGTATTATTTTCACGTCCGAAAGGCTATTGACAACATTCTCAGACACCTGGACAAGGAGGTGGGCCGATGCATGATGATGACCAATGCTCAGATGTTGAACAAAGAGCCTGAGGACATGATCACGTAAGTTTGCAGACATCCCAGCTGACAAAACATTTAAAGGAAAGTCCAGAATGACTGGACTGGACTGGACTCTAACTTAACACTCTTGTTCTCAATACTTGATCAATTTACACTTTCTAATATAACTGAAATGCGACCTTTTCAGAGGTGAAAGAAAACCTAAGATCGACTTGTTCAGGACATGTGTCGCTGCCATTCCTCGCATCCTGCCTGATGGGATGTCTAAGCCAGAGCTCATAGACCTCCTGTCTCGGTGAGTAACCTGATATGAAACAGTACATAGAGGACCTGTCATTCTTCTGCATAAAAGTTATACTTGTTTCATCATTATTTTTGTTTTTTGTTTGGTTTATTTTGTCTTTGTCAGACTGACAATCCACATGGATGATGAGCTTCGACTCATAGCACAGAATTCCTTGCAAAGTCTGCTGCTGGATTTCTCCGACTGGCGTGATGACGTCCTGTTTGGATTTACCAACTTCCTGTTGCGTGAGGTCCAAGACACCCACCAGGGATTGTTAGATACATCCCTTAAATTACTGCTGCAGCTCCTCACTCAGTGGAAGCTCACCCTGGCTGCACCAGGAAAGACGTCTGACACCTCTAAAATGCACACTGCTGAGGTATACATGGTTGTCTTTTACTAACTGCCCATTTTAGAAATAGAAATAAACTAATTTAGTATTGTGCTATTACTACTGGGTAATCAGCTTTTCTTTATTTTATCACAGCTGCTGCAGACAAGCTCAAGTCTCAAGACATCTTCAGAACGAGGTCCACACTCCACTGTGCTGCATGCTGTGGAGGGACTAGCGGTCGTCCTGCTCTGCTCCTGCCAGCTGAGCACCCGCAGACTCGCCATTGCTATCCTAAAAGAGATACGCAGTTTGTTTGTGACTATCGGACAGTGTGAGGTAAAACACAGAAAGAACGTTGAGGAGACATAATATAAGAAAGATATTTTATGTACAGGTTAAAAATGTATGGTTTGCCAACTATAGGATGATGATAAACCAATGATAGAGATCATGGATCAGCTCAGCCCCAGTATATTGGATAGCTTTGTCAACGCTGCAGTCTCTGACACAGTAAGTTGTTTGTACCTTCAGTTTGTGGCACCGCTCCAAAGTAAACTTTGAGATGTTTCTGTTTATTTGCCTATGTTTTATTTTCCTAATATTTGTCTTTCGTCACTGTGTTCATTTCGCATGACTCGACTTACAGAGATGAGTTTGCAGGGACAACCTCAAGCTGTATGGAGAAGATGATAGGATCTGTGGAACTTAAAGCTCCAGCAACACTGGCAGTATAAAAAAACACATTTATTGGCTAACTGTAATGAAAGGACAGTCAGGCAGACCTTTCAGGATTGAGGGAATTTTTTCATCATTGGGTAGAGCAAAACTTGGTTGCACTTTTTCAGCTTAATGCTCTGGAACGTACCGCCTTCATTTTCCACTGAGCACTCTCTGTTGCCTGGGACAATGAGTCACCGTAAAACATGTGATCCAGTTCATTCTTGTTGGTGCCTCATTGTCAGATGTGTGAATGTATATAATTGGTTGTTTAGTATTTTTTCAACTCTTACCCAGGCGACTTGAAAATGCTGTTTGTAATATGTTTTATGATGACCCCGATGAAAGCCACAAACCAAACACGAACAATTAAGCAGTTCTTTCTACTGGAAGTGTTGGTGGAGCTTTAGCTTCTATCTGACTGACATAAAAATATAAAAACAAGATTTTTAACCCCATGTAAAATCTGGTTTACAAAATAATCTTTTAAGTAAGCAGAAAACAGAAGCCAGGTTCATTAATTATCATTTAAAATTAAATAAACAGCTGAGCAGCTTCTGGCCAGCTGTCATTTCAGCTATAAGCATTTTTCTGAGTATAATGAGAGCGGCATGCAACATATGCAACATAAAAAAGCTTTTCTAAATATAGTATGTATTTGTCTGGTTGCCCTAATTACTGCCTTATTCACATTGTAATGAATTAGTCTTACACATTGGTCGACAGTCAGAAAGAAGCAGTGCTTTATATAGATATAATTCAGGCATGTCCCTGACCTCTGACCCTGCTCTGTCACCTGCTTGTTTGCAGGTCACCCTGCCAGCTGGTCACCACGTGGACCTGCAGTGGCTCGTGGAGTGGAATGCACTGCTTGTCAACAGTCATTATGATATTAGGAGCCCGTCACATGTGTGGATCTTTGCTCAGTCTGTCAAGGACCCCTGGGTGCTGTGTATATACAGCCTCCTCCGACAGGACAACCTTCCCAAGCACTGCCCCACAGCTCTCAGCTACGCCTGGCCTTATGCCTTCACTCGGATGCAGATGCTCATGCCCCTGGTAGACCCAAAGTAAGTGCCCTTTCAGACTACAGTGTGGTCAGGAGGGAACATGAAACACTTCTGTTTTTTTATTTTCTGCACATCCGTATTTAGTCTTCCCTTTTCTGTTTCTGCCACCATATTCCAGTTCTTCACTGAGCTTAAAGTCAAAATTCCCCACTGAAAGAAGGTGAGATTATAAAGGATCTAATAATATGTCCTGTTCCTTACCAGTAATCCAGTGTACGCAAAGAAGACCAGTACCTCTGGCAGTGGGGATAACTATATAACCCTATGGAGAAACTACCTGATCCTTTGCTTTGGAGTGGCCAAGCCCAGTATCATGAGCCCCGGCCATCTGAGATCATCGACACCTGAGATCACAGCTCCTACACCTGACAGCAGTGTCAACCTCGATAACAAGGTACCTGCCTCCTTGTCCTCTGGCCTTATTAATTCCCTCTGCGCTTTGTCTCTCCAGGATCAGGTGTTCATACTGAGCTTGTTGACTTTAAAACTCAAAGCATCAAATTACAGCAGCTATTTCACATGAATAGAGCATGAAGTCAATGTGTTCTTAAGCGTACAGACACTTATATCAATGCAGCTCTAAGTAATTAGTGGTCGTGGCAGATTTTATGTGTCTGACTGAGCAGTCGGTGTTTGATGTTTCAGGTTATCGGGAGCCCATCTGTGGCTTGGCTTCTGAAGCAGTTGGTTCCACTGATGAGGGCAGAGAGCATCGAGTTGACAGAGTCATTAGTTCTGGGCTTTGGTCGCACCAATTTTCTCGTATTCAGGTATATCAAAGATCTGTATATTAGGTGCTAAACATTTACTGCTTAACTAAGCAAACAAGCTTTCCTTTTTTTCCTTTTTTCCTGTCATGCTTTGTCATTTTTTCATGGATTAAATATGGCCACTAAACATCTTCAGTTCTGTTTTGTCTTTTTTTTTATTAACCTGTGAAAAGGCTGCAATCTAATATTTTTTCCGTAATTAAAGGCAGCGCATTTGTGTGGCTTTTAAAGTGCAGATGAGCAGAGGATTAGAGTTGAATAATACTTTGATGCCTCACATAGCTGCTTCTAAATTGTTTCCTAGAGGTCAGATTTAATAGCTTTTTTTAATTGTTTTTGAAAAATGTCATTCTGCAGTTTAATTTTTGCTACTGAACTTCATTTTGTATTTTACATTTATATCACGAGTTTGTGTTTTCACTGCACACAGGGAGCTTGTGGAGGAGCTGCATCCCCTTATGAAAGAGGCATTAGAGAGAAGACCTGAGGTATTTATGACTCAATTAATAATATACGCAAAAGATGCACAATCAGAGAGAATTTATAGCTATATTTGACTATATTGTAGCATTTGCTAAAGAGTTCATGTAGTTTAGAACATTTTATTTTTTCAGACTATCTGGTTTTAAAGATGTTCTAATGATGTTTTACAGAACAAGAAGCGGCGTGAACGGCGAGACCTGCTGAGACTTCAGCTGCTGAGGATATTTGAGCTCCTGGCTGATGCTGGTGTCATCAGTGATAGGTTAGTGTGATAGTATCAGTTGACACTGTTAGCCCAAAAAAAGACTGAATCGCATAAAAGGTACTTAATTACAGAGAAGGGTGCCCCGTATTCATGCAAGTGAATTTTTAATACAAATAACTGCCATTAGTGCTACAGTTTATAGGTATTTAAACAGAAGTTAATATGTCATTATTGCATAATATTTTCTTTGTGATGTCAGTGAATCGGGTGTCTCTGTGTGTGTTGTGTTTTTTATGCCACAGTACAAATGGAGCATTGGAACGTGACACACTCGCCCTGGGGGCTCTCTTCCTGGAATATGTGGATCTGACCCGGATGCTTCTGGAAGCTGAGAATGATAAAGATGCAGAGATCCTTAAGGACATCCGAGCTCACTTCAGTGCCATGGTGGCCAACCTCATCCAATGCGTACCAGGTACTACTGCAACTAGCTTAAATTTAAAGTCCTTTCTTGTCAGCCACTGCTCTATAGGTCAGACTGATAAATTACTTAGCAGAGAATGTGAAAGTTCTGTATTCCTTTTTATGAGTGCCTGGTGCAATCCATCTGTCCATTTGCGAATAGTGAATTGTATAATAGGTTTCCATTAGGCTGCCGTTAGAACACTGCATGAAAGACCAGAGTCTTGACATTGATCTTGATTTGGATGTAGCCCAAGGGGAGTGGATCCAAGAATAGTTCTACTTAAAGACAGTGCAGGAAAGGGCAGGTGATGACTCATGAGTTGCCAAGCATTCACAAGTCCCCACTGAATGGCTAATAGTCTGTCAGGGGACATCAAGAAGCTATTATCAGATTGGGGAAATGCACTTTTATTTAGTTGTGAAGGGCTTAAGATGCCGGGATAATTTTTGCTGGCTCTAGACTTTTTTAATAAGCAAACCTATAACAAGCTCTTTCATCCCCTCCACCCCCACCTCCAACCCAGTGCACCACAGGCGCTTCCTGTTTCCACAGCAGAGCCTGCGGCATCACCTCTTCATCCTCTTCAGCCAGTGGGCTGGGCCTTTCAGCATCATGTTCACTCCTCTGGATCGCTACAGCGACAGAAATCATCAGATCACAAGATATCAGTATTGTGCCCTAAAGGTAATCATAATTAGACTCTAAGTAAATGACTAAGTCACAAATTCAGAATAAGTAAGAAGACTCTGATTGTTTAGTATTCAGCTGTGTTGAATGACCACATTGGGATTAAATGTTATGTCACTATAAAAAAAAAGAAAGAGTTGTTGGTGGAACAGTGGCAGAGTGAATAGGGTTGTCTTGTCTTGGTTGTTTAAACCATTAACATGTGAGCATTCTTGGCTGATGTTCTTACAGGCTATGTCTGCTGTGCTGTGCTGTGGGCCTGTGTTTGATAACGTTGGCCTCTCTCCAGACGGATACCTCTACAAGTGGCTAGATAATATACTAGCCTGCCAGGATCAGCGGGTCTGTAGCCAATACTTTACCACTGTGGTGCATTTAAACAAAGAGCTGACCCAGGAAGCCCCTCGGATAGCTTTCTGAAGCCAGCTTTATAAAAAGCCAGCACTAGTGCTTGCCAACTGCTCAGCATTATCTTGCTGGAGAAGGGCAGTTTTCTTTCAGGATAAACTGATTTTGACTTTATTCCCATTTATGATACAAGATAAAGCACCTGCATGTTTATTTTAGATATTTTTCCTTAGCACAATTTATTATGTGGTTTGAGGAGTTGCATTAACTGGTCATTTATCAACTTCTTTGTAGAGCTCCTAGAACCATGCTACACTGAGACCTTAAATCATTTACTGATGACTGATACAAAGTGTGGAGTACAGGGGAGGGGAAAAAAGAAGAAATTCAATTTTAAAAAGTCTGTGTCGGTGTTTGCTCCTGGCTCAGGTCCATCAGCTTGGCTGTGAAGTTGTCATCTTGTTGCTGGAACTCAATGTTGACCAGGTCAACCTATTCAACTGGGCTGTGGATCGTTGCTACACAGGCTCCAAGCAGGTCGCCTCGGGGTGCTTCAAAGCCATCGCTACAGTCTGTGGCAGCAGGTACAAAATCTCAGATGAATTTTGCGTTTTTATTAATTTTCATTTGTTTGTCTGTATAGGTTTTTGAAGTGCATTTACTTTGGCTAATTTGGATTGACATATCTCTCTTTTAGTATTCTGGTTCATTTGAGTAAGTGGGTAGTAAATTAGCCAAAGTCTGAAATTCTGCACTTGCTCTATCTCAAAAATTCAAACATATGTGAAATGATCTATTTGATATCACTGTTGTTCATACAGCATCATTGTCAGAGTTGTTCCAGGACTATCGTCCCTTTTTTTCTTCTTCTTTATCTTCTTCTGCTACAATCTAAACACTTAAACTACTCGATTAAGTCTAGAGAAAGGACTATAGTGTAGGTGAAAAATAGGCCGTTTCACAAACATCATATGTTGGTTTGTTTCTTTGCCAATACTAACGCTTGTCACATTTGGAAACACTTAGTGCTGCACGACACATTTACTGCATAACACACTCCTTTTGCATATGTTCTGAAACAATGATATTATTTTTACAAAGTTTTAAAGAACAAATGTGGGTTAAGTATTTAGTATTTCCTATTTTTCCAGTCAATTAAAACAACGTGATTAGTAAGTTGTGTTGCTAGAACAGCAATAATTACATTTTAGAACAACACCATAATGTGGATGTCAAATCTTGCAACACGAGCCTCTTACTTTGATAACAATGAATAAGTGATTCATACTCATTTTTCTCTGTTTCTTCAAAAGCAAAATCTACCCAAGTGACATAGTAACGCTGCTAAATCTGGTGCTCTTTAAGGCGTCAGACACCAACAGAGAAATATATGAGATTTCAATGCAGCTAATGCAGGTGAGAAACCTCAGTATGCCGAGGTCTTTTATGCAGTTTTCTGTGGTTCCAGCTTAAAGGACACATTCTCCCTCTTTCATTTAACAGATCCTTGAAGCTAAGTTGTTTGCATACTCTAAGAAGATTGCAGAGCAGAAGCCAAACAGTATCCTCTATGGCACACATGGTCCACTGCCACCTTTGTACAGTGTTTCCCTACCTCAGCTCTCCAGCCAGCTGGCAAAGATGTACCCTGAGCTCACACTTCCTCTATTCTCAGGTAGATGTTGATGCTTGTAATAGTAATGTAGTTTACTGTAGTTCAGCTTTTCACAGGGTTGTCATCTTCTCTCGGTTTCTTTCTAAATACTACTCGCTCATCCCCCAGAGAAGCAGACCTCTTTTTATGGACACTTCTGCTAACCACAGACACACAGAGAGCCTAACTTGACTTAGGGACAACCCCCATTTAAGTTTAATGCATATGCGGATCAGGATCAAACTGCCAATTATGGTGAAACTGAATGTACAGCATGTGTTTGAGTTTCTTATAAAATGAAAAAACCACAGTGACCACTGTATTGCCTTCCTTCTGCTTGTTCCAGAGGTTAGCCAGAGGTTCCCCACCACTCATACCAATGGGAGGCAGATCATGCTAACCTACCTCCTGCCCTGGCTTGGTAACATAGAGCTGGTTGATAGCGGCCTGCTGCTCCCAATGTTCTCACCGTGCTCCTCAAGTTACAACTCTTCTAGCCAATTAACCAGCACAGGTTCATCACATCCACTGAAAGGCACTGGCTGGGGCTCCTTACAAGCTACATCTATGGTTCTCAATAATCTCATGTTTATGACCGCCAAGGTAACTGCATGCTTGGGAAATATGATTTTATCAAAAGAGGCGTAGGTAATCTGAGATAAAAGTAGTTAACATGGAGTATGTTCTGTTTTTTAACCCCCTACCTTCCCAGTATGGAGATGATCTACCTGGACCAGAAATGGAAAATGCCTGGAATGCTTTAGTCAGCAATGACAAATGGAGCAACAATCTGAGAACCACACTGCAGTTTCTCATCAGCTTGTGTGGTGTCAGCAGTGACACTGCCCTTCTCCCATATGTAAGATATCAAGCCCTCTTTGTGAATGTTATGTAGCTTTCTTTTTCTTGGTTTTTGTATCCTTACAGTTTCTCACAGAAATTTGTTGGTGTATTTATTCAGATCAAGAAGGTGGTGATCTATCTGTGCCGAAACAACACAATCCAAACCATGGAGGAACTAATATTTGAGTTACAGCAGACTGATCCTGTGAATCCTGTGGTGCAACACTGTGATAGCCCTCCTTTTTATCGATTTACAGCCACAAGCAAGACTTCTGCAGCTGCTTCAGGTACCTCTTTTGAAAAAAGTATATATATATATATATATATATATATATATATATATATATATATATATATATATATATATATATATATATATGTATATGTATATATTTTTTAAACCACCATTAAAATTTCCTTCTGGGAAAGATCCAAATTGTGCATGTGAAGCAGTGTTGGAGTTTAGCCTCACTTGATTTCTGATTAATTTCTAGGCACCACATCAAGCAGCAATACTGTTGTTGCAGGCCAAGAAAGCTTCACTGATACAGACGATACCAAGACTTTAAAGGAGAATGAGGAGAGGTGCAGTGGGCAAAAATGTCTTTAATTGTGTGATTTGACACACTGTTATCATCACCCTAAAATATTATCAAAAAATTTTTTTATGTGACTTCAGGCTTACTCATATAATACGAGCACATAATCGTCTGGAATCACGCTACAGCAACAGCTCGGGAGGATCTTATGATGAAGATAAGAGTGAGTATTCTTCTGTACCACGCACCTGAGAAAAAAAAAAGTGGTTGTAATGGTTTTGATGAGTATAGAATATACAGCCTGGTTGGAGGGTGCATTGGTAATCAGCCATGTGCCATTGATAATTTATGAGCAGTGCAAAGTGGCCTGGGGCTTTTTAAGAGAATCTGTGAGAATTGGCACTAAAATGCAAGGAGTTGAGCCTAGGGCACCCCCACACTGCTGCTAGTGACCCAAAAACAGCTTTGTTAAACCCTCTGAAATGGTTCTGGAGAGAAATGTGGCTAAACATAATCTGCCAATTATTAAAAGAATCCTGGAATTAGTTATGACAACTATATTTCAAAACTGAAGTTCTTTTGTGTATTTACATCATGAGTTTATTATCTAATTACACCTTCCAACTGTAAAATTTGTCCACGTCACCCACAGTCAGCCATGCAGCTTGGGGATTTGCTGGTGTGAACACTGTGCTCTTAAACCATACAGGTGAACCTTTGCCACCCTATGCTGACTGGCTTGTGGCTGTTATTGAGACCAACCAGCCCCATCCTCTGCCCATGCCTCTGACTGGAGGATGTTGGGCTCCACTGGTGGACTTTTTACCAGAGACCATCACTCCCAGGGGACCACTGCACAGGTTAACTGCTATAAGCTGCTATGTCACTTCTAAATTAATTTACTGTAATAGTATTCATCTGTATCCACCATGCTACAGTTTTCATTTAAATCTATCTTAAGAAATTGATTTTCTTAGGATATGAACTGGTGTTTCAGTCAGAGGGTTAACAGTGTGAATGTTTGCTTATTATAGGTGTAACATAGCGGTCATCTTCATGACAGAGATGGTCGTGGACCACAGTGTGACCGAGGATTGGACCATGCACCTGCCTTTGCTGCTACATTCACTGTTTTTGGGTAAATTCACTGTACAATTAGTATTCTCTTTAACAGCTGTAGTATAATAATTACATATCTAATGATGCACTCTAGAGTTGAGTGAAAATTGCCCGCCTTCACTGCTGCTCAGAGAGAATCCCTAATGTTCTCTCTGTAGCATTGTAAGGTTTTGATCTTACTGTGCTACTTCGTGCCAGATGACCACAACGAGTTGCTGAAATTTAAATTTGAATTGACCGTAAAATAGACTTATTTGTCTAATTATGTTGTTTTCATTTAAGGCATGGATCACTTTCGTCCAGAGGTGTTTGAACACAGTAAACGACTTCTCCTCCACCTGCTCATCGCATTGTCATGTGAAAACAACTTCCAGACTACTGCAGCGGTCTTATTACAGACACGTGAGATCAATGGTACCAAGACCCTCACCTGCAAACCAAGCATTCAGATAGAGTACTTGCCTTCAGGTAAGCATCTGCCCTTTTCAAGCATAAATACATTCACTCTTCACTGAGCAGCTGCCCTTTGACATGCGGATCTTGTCTTTGGCTAATATAAACTTGGACATCAGGAAGGAATGGCTAGCATTCCTTTCAGACAATAGATAAGGTTCTTATCTTGAGAGAAAATATTTGGATGCTGTGCCAAAAGCAATATGGAGCCCAGAGCACATCAAAGGTCTTGATTAAAGCATTCCATTCTGCTATTTTTATCCACTTTCCCAAATTGGGGCCATCTGCTAAAGCTTGCATGGCTGGCTTTAGCTCCTCTCATAGCTGATAAAATATTTTGCAAATGTCTTCACATTTTGAAAGTATTTGTTGTCCATTTGACCATATGAAAAAGGAAAATGTATATCCAATAAAACTATATTTTATTAGCAATAGAAAATGCTATAACAATAGTTTAAAAGCAAAAGTAAACATGCTTTGTACAACTTTCTCTTACATGCATGTTATGTTCATGTGTAATATGTGGTTTCTTACACAAAGGTTTGGTTTTTTGTTTATAACAAAAGAGTGGTTAACTTTGCAGCAATAATAATAGGAACTACTGGATCTACATGCCTGAGAATGTTTTAGCACAAGGCATGCTGCTCACTATAGCATCTCTTCTTCTTGCACTGGCTAAATCCATCTGTAGCTTAAAGTTGCAGTTAGGTATATGAAATCAAACATTCAAAACATTCAAAAAATATATGTATATCACTGTAACTTGTTTGTAATCACACACCTGTTCCTGTGATGTGTTCAGGAGGTTTTGACTTCCTGCGGGAGTGTCAGGCATCTCCCGGGCCAGACTCGGGTTTGAGTTCTTCCTCTACATCATCCAGTTTAAGTTTGGGGGGCAGCAACAGCAACCTGCCGGAGATTTCACAGGAGGTGGAAGAGCTGGTGGCCTCCAATAAAATACATGACAAAACCAACAAGCTAATTGAATTTTTAACCACAAGGTATGGACACAGATTTGTAATTCTTCTGTTAGAGTCACTCAGCAAATGCATGAGTTCTTAGACTGTAGTTTTGCAAACAGAGAAAAATGTATGGCTGCATGTATTAAAATATTGCTAGTTATGGGTTTGATATGGTGATTAACTTCTTATATTTCTGGTTTTTGGTTCCCACCTAGTGGTGCTGTTGGAAAATGCAATGTCTTATAAGCATAGCTTAGATCTGAGATTTAAATATGACTGGCATTTCCCACGATTAATTGAGCACACTGTAAATTTAAATTAAAACTGTCATCTTACAAAACTAATTTCAAAAATATTTAGGATTGTATTAATTGATGGGCACCTTATGCTGGACTTGGCACTGTTAATTTAAATGATTCAGAATATAGTTTGTTTTCAGTAACTAAAAATAATTATTTTATAGAGCATATGGACCACTGTGGTGCCATGAAGACATTTCACCAAAGAACCAAATTTCAAAAAGCACTGGGCAGCTGACGAATTTTCTGCGACATGTGGTATCTGTGTTCAAAGAGTCCAAGTCAGGTAATTCCGTATGCCCTTAACAGGAATTCTTTCATTTTCTTTCATTTAATTATGCCTATGCATAACTGAATGACTTTCATTTACACATTTCTGTCTGTGTCTTTGTCAGATTTCCATCTGGAACAGCAGCTTAGCGACATAGCGCTGCAGACAGCCTTGTGTAGCTCATCACGTCACTACGCTGGCCGCTCCTTTCAGGTGTTTCGAGCCCTTCGCCAGCCAATCTCTGCCCACGCTGTGTCTGACCTTCTCTCAAGGCTGGTGGAAGTCATCGGTGAACACGGAGAAGAAGTGCAGGTCAGAGCACCGTGTGTATACTTGAATGGTATCAGTTTTTATGTGAGGATTTCTTGTTTGTATCATTTATGCTGTCAAATATTGATCATCATTGTAGAAAATTCTACTTCTTGGGAAAGTGTAAACAGAGGAAATGTTCAGTACAGCTCATGTCTACATTTTAAATCTTTTTTTTTTTTTTTTACCATCAAATGAATGCCTATTGTATTATTAAATTACACTCTAAAAATCCATGTGTGTCCTTTTTTTCTGCCAGGGCTACGTGATGGAAATATTACTCACACTGGAGTCAGTGGTGGATAACTTGGCTGAGTGTCTCAAAAACAGTGATCTCATGGCTATTTTGACAAGGTTTGTGTCTCCTCTGCATGAATTTATGTTTAAAGAAGGTATTTCTGTGCAAATATGTAGTGATTTTAAATTATTTTTGCATGCTATCATTACAGAGCCTCATCTCCAGAATTCCTCACCAGTTTCAAGCTGCTATCTAACAGGAAGAGCACAGGGCAGCTCAATCTTAGGAGAGAAGAAAGGAGCAGACATCAAAGGAGCTCCTCAGTTCCCAAGAAGTTTGGAGAAGCAGACCGGTGGTCTGATCCACCACGCAGTGCCACACTGGACCGTATCCAAGCCTCTGAACAGCAAGCTCTGTTAGCTAAGGTTCGCAGCTCATCCTCATCTAGGGACAGTGTGACTGACCCGACAAGCATCAACCACCCCAGCAACCTGCTAGCCACCATCTTCTGGGTGGCAGTGTCACTGATGGAGTCAGACTTTGAGTTTGAGTATCAGATGTCTTTAAGACTGTTGAATAAGCTGCTGGCCAACATGTCACTGGACAAACAGGAAAACAGAGAGAAGCTGGAGAAACTGCATAATCAGCTAAACTGGAGCACCTTCACTGGGCTGCAGCAGTTCCTTTTAAAGGGTTTCACCTCCATGTCTACAACCGATCTCACGCTTCATCTCTTATGCCAACTGACTCCTGTGTCGCGAGTGCCTGTAGTGGACACGTCACAAGCCATAGGTATAATGTAGGAATCAATAAATAAGTGGTTTTAAAAGTAAAGAGTGGACATTTATATATTTATACTTTTTGTACTTATGTAAAGGCACATGCTTTGTGACTTTTTTCCAAAATAGTTTATTAATGTCATTTGTTTTGTTTTTGGGTTTGCTTTTTTTTGTCCATTAGGTTTTCCTTTGAATGTTCTCTGCCTGCTCCCCCATCTGGTGCAGAACTTTGATGGCCCCTCACAGTTCTGTCAGGAGGTTGCTGAGAGGATAGCACAGGTTTGCCATTTTTATCCCTTTTTTTCATTTCACTAATTTCACATCTTAAACTAACACACCTTTGTGTGTGTAGGTATGCCTTGAGGAGAACAATGCCAAGCTTTCCAACCTTGCTCATGTCATGGCTCTGTATAAAACACACTCCTACACACGAGACTGCTTCTCTTGGGTCAATGTGGTGTGTCGATATCTTCACGAAGCTTTCTCGGATATCACCCTGAGTCTGGTCACTTATATGGCAGAGGTGTGTACAGCTGAACGGTGCTAAGTCACAATTACAGTGTGTTAAAAGTACTGTGTAAAGTGAGTTTTTTCTTTTCTTTTCTTTTATTGTTGTAATAGCTGTTGGAGAAAGGTCTCCCAAGTATGCAGCAGAGCCTTTTGCAAATTATCTACAGCCTCCTGAGCCACATGGACTTGAGTGTAATTCAAGCCAAACCCTTCAACATAGAGGTGCTCAAGACAATAGAGAAATTTGTCCAGGTGAGTTAAGATATCAACAAAACTATTGGTCCTTTTTTATCCGCAGTGTATTAGTTTGAATATGCAGTGACTTTATGTGCCATCGAACATATTTAAAAAATGGAAGAAGTTGACAATTTTGTAGAAACTCACTAAGATATACTTTGCATGCGTATGTGATCAGTTCAAATCTTTAGCTGAGAGCTCTGCGTAAGAGTCTTGTATTCCTTGCTCTTTTTCTTAGTGCTCATGTGAAAAAAGGAAAAAGCTGTCTTATGTCAGCGCTGTAAATTTGTGGACACACCCAATCTATAAACAGTCTGCTGTTCTACCACGGGCCAGGCCTCTGCTTATTCTCATATGGAATCCATTTCCCTTTAGTACCTCTGTAACTATAAATAAAACTACATGAAAACTGTGTTTTTACATCTTGTGTTGCTCTTTGTCTGCACATACAGGTGACGTTGTGTGTGTTTCTGTTTTTGCCGTAGACTGTTCATTGGAGAGAAGCACAGAATATACTGAAGCTGGTGGTTTCTCGATCGGCCAGTTTGGCACAGCCTTCATTTCCACAAAGTGACCTCTCCTATGAGGACATCAGCCGTGTCTGGGACCGCTCTTCCAAGGCCTTGCCTGGGAAAACGCTGGATTTCCACTTTGACATATCTCAGGTTAGAGGCCATTTCTCTGACTTTCTTTTCACTGTGTGAAAGTCCTTGTTGTTCTCATGAAAAGAAAGGTTAATCCTTGAAATGTATGCTCGCCCCTGTATATTTCCCTGTATTTTCCAGGGTGTGGTACTTGTTGAGGTTGTGTGGAATCTTTTAAAGGTCTTTGGAAAGGAAACATTTCTTCCCCTTCCTTAATGGTGATATTTCTTTTCTCCCAAACCCTGTGAGATTAGCTTGAAAGCGTGAAAGGTAAACACAATTAGTCAAGCAGTGCAGAGCTGGAAAGCGATGTAAAAGATACAAGCAGAGCGGTGTATGTGTGGGAACCGAACAGGGAGCTGTTTGTGTAGCTCATGAATGGCAGGAAATGATGTCAGCTTTTTGCTGCCGTCTTTGTATGTGAGTCAGGGAGTTGTAGTGAGCAGCCAACAGGGTGGCTTTAAACTTTAGACATACTGGGCACACCAGTGATAGTTGTTATGATACTCAGACATTTTAAGATTGAGTATAAAACCGAGGAAGTTGATGTTTTTTTTTTTTTGGGTTTTTTTCCTCGAATGCTCCGTGCATTTGGAATGTCAAGTGGAATAAAAGCTGTGGCCACTTGTAAAAAAGCAATCAGCCTATCTTGACGTATTGATTGCTTTACAGTCATTTTGGAACTGTGAGCCTAGACGAAGCAGGAGCTGTCAAGGAGCCTGAGTAATGGATTGACTAAGCAGAGAAAGACTTTCTCTTCTTCCTGCTATTCCTCATTTTAATTTTGTCCTCACAATTGTTTGTTTGTGTCCATTCTTTCAGACCCCAGTGATTGGTCGTCGTTTTGATGATCTCCGACGCACTCCAGGCCAGGATGTAAAGAGCATGACGACAGCAGTGACCCACAGCACCTCCTCTACCTCCTCTGGATCCACTTCAAACAACGTGCTGGTGCCAGTCAGCTGGAAAAGGCCTCAATCTTCTCAGGTGAAAACTTATTCCCAAGGGGTCAAAGTGTAAAAGTGTTAGGATTTGACAAATGAAGACATTGCATGTAATTGTATTTCATTATGCAAGACAAGCACAGCACAGGATGTATTTGATGCACATGCTGTGTTTGAGATGTCTTCATCCTGTTTATTCCCAAAATTTAAATCCCATTGTATATCCAAATAAGGGAAATTGCATGTTGATGCCAAGCAAATATGAGACCAAATTTGAAAATGGTAAGATACTCAAAGAGATGCAAACGTCAAATGTTCACAAAAAAGTATAATGTGGATCAAATGGATTTATTCACAATATTTGCACGTTCTCTTTCCCTCTGCAGAAAAGAACACGGGAAAAACTGGTGAATGTGTTGTCTCTGCTGGGACAAGAAGTGGGGCTCACAAAAAATCCTTCAGTAAGATATACTTTATATTGTGCGTTGGGAAATTCAACACTCTGAACTTAACCTTAAGATTGTTTTTTTAATCATGGATTTTTTTTAAAATAACAATTTTGCCCTTTTTTGTTTTTCTTTGTTTGTTGCTTGGTATAGGTGATCTTCTCAAGTTGTGGGGAGCTGGATCTTATGGAGCACCAGCCTAGCCAGGTATCCTCTGATGATGGGACTCGGGAACCAGAAAACACGGACGACACCACCTCAGAGCAGCAGTTCAGAGTCTTTAGAGACTTTGACTTCCTGGATGTTGAGCTTGAGGATGGAGAGGTGAGTCACGGGCCTCTTGGTAGAATAATTACTTATACTTTAGATGTTAAAGTAGATGTAAAACAAGAGCAGTAAGAAAACCGTATAAAGACTGTAATGAGAATTTTCCGCTGAGGAGCAGTACTGTGTTGGGTCAAGTCTGCCTGCTCTGTGTAACGGGGTTTCTTTTTCTGTGTTTTTTTTTTTATATCTGTGCTATCTAGGAGCTACAGGTAAGTTTAGTTGTGTTACATTTTTATTTGCTGTGTTTTATGAATGAAAATTTGCTTGTGCAGATATTTTAGTCAACTGATGGCAAAGAGTAGAAAGTGTGCATGCTTGTTGTGTTAGTTACAAAACTGATTCTGCAATGTCCCTGTATTAGAGAGTAGAATATTGGAAACACAGCATGTTATTCTTAGTTCTCTCACCAGGTTTATCATCATGGTCTAGTAGTTGCTATTGAAATATAGGGCATCTTAAAGCCCGTTTTACCAGATTTACCAGTACTTGATCTCACACTGGCACTCAGCCTAAGTGGTTATGTGACTGTGGTTATAAACTCAATAACTCAACCCAGGGTTTTCCAGTCTAGCTACAAGTGTGTTCACACGAAAGGGATGGTGTTGGCAGCATCTGACCAATCAGAAACATTGACAGATCTACAAGCAAAAGAGCAACTAATCTTACAAGGAAAGACAAAATATTAGGAAAATACGGAAAGGTTATTTGCAGAATTCAAGCTGAAACAACAGGCCTGCTGCAGACATGTTGGTAATGTGAGTGTGTGTGAAAGGAACCGTGCGCTTTGTACGAACACATTTTAAGTGCTTCAGTCAGTAAGCCCGGAAAAGATTTTTAATATTGAAGTCTTGACTATGCGAAGTCAGGAGGCAAAGCTGGCACTATGTAAGTTGACAGACTTATCAAGCTGTACCATTAAGTGACAGAAAAAACTGATGGGTTTTAATTGTTATTCCATTAAATTAATGCTTTGATCTATGTCAGTTTGTACAGTTTAATGTTTTTATTCTTTCAGCTGCAGCCTCAGTGGTGTCCTGCAGTCTGAGATGATATAAAATCTGTCAACTTGCTGTGAAAAGTCAGGAAATAAAATTGGATCAATTAATCTATTTTTATTACTGGTGCTCATCAGGGATAAGACTTAGGATGCTCTTTACAAATCTGAGACCATCCAGAGGTCTGAGTGATCTTCAGAGAATTGATCACTTATCTCAAACATAACCTGCAGCACAAGTTAGCATGGGGAGGTACCCCAGTAAGAAGTCAACTGCCTTCATAATACTGAAATCCCAGGGTTAACTCTGCTATTAGCTGAATAAGCTCAAATCCTACTTCGGAGTGCAGGCTTCTGAAGTGCTCATTGTTTGCTGATGCATAACTACGTAATAAGTTATCATAATGTTTATTAATATTTTTTATCATATGATTGACATAAAATTAATACATTTAATCATAATTTTCTATAGTTGTATGGCTATCTGGTCAACATCATATGATTTTCTAAAGCAAGCCACAGTTGTTCATATCATGGAGTGTTGGCTCCATCTAGAGACTCAGTGGAAGAAATTCTGCTCAGGTTTAACCCTCCATCACACTGAAATCCAAACAGTAAATTACCTTTACTAATTGTAAACATTTAAACTGTATTATTTGCCAAGGATGTAAGAAAAAGCTGTTGTTACTTGTTGAGACGCTGAAATATACTTAGTGTGGTTTTTAGGCTTCACTAACACCATATTTTCAGGAAACTCGACCGAAAAAACCTAAATGATTAATATGGGCAAGAAATGTCAAAGTCAGAGCCTTTACTGTGACAGGTTTTAAACTAATCATAGTTGGATATGCTTGTTTTGTCTGTTGATGTGGAGCTTTGGTGGAACGTGAGAGTTGGCTAGCATCCGTGGAGTCACATCAGCTTGAAAAATCATTCTGTTTTTTAAAAATAAGACCAAAGCAATTAAAGCCTGTTAATATTTGAATTGTGACCATGTTAAGGAGGGCTTACTGCATTGAGCACCGCTGTTCCTTCCTTTTTTAGCTTTGAAGGGAAAAAAACTCTCCCATAAACTCTCCCCTCTCTGAACCTGCACTGCATGGTTGTGTAAATGTTGGTGTGAAGTATGTTTATGAAGTTTGTGTTGAAGAAAAGATTATGCTGTGCTACTTGGTACTCGGTATCTAACAGATGTTTACTGTTGCAGGGAGAGACTATGGACAACTTCAACTGGGGTGTGCGTAGACGCTCTATGGACAGTCTGGACCGAAATGACCTGCAGCCTTTGGAGGAAAGTCAGATGTCCAGCAGCATGCCCAGCCTCAGCAAGCTCGCTCATGAAGATTCAGACGAGTCATCTGAGGAGGATTCCCTCACCACCAGCCAGACACTCTCCCACTCACAGCTTGTAAGTTTATTCATTTGTGTTATAATAATTGAAAATCACAATGAAGGTAAAACCTCAAATAACAGTTCAAACCAACTGTAACAAGCAAAAGGGATTTCAAGGACAAACTCTTATTCCAAGACAGAAAGAGCTATTCAGCATTAGCTGAAATTGTGCTAGCTAAAATTGTGGTAGCAGACTGAAATCTGTGGGTCAACACAGCCGTCATCTTCACCTCTTACTTGCTTTTGAGCTTTTAGAAACTCCACTACTGTCGTTGATACAGTTTCAGAGGATTTTGTTGTTTTTAGTTCAGTGTCTGTTTTTTTTAAAGATTCTATTAAATGTTTCTTTGTCTCTTTTTCAGACTGTCAGCCTCTCTCCAACTGCAGAGATGAGTAGCATTGACTCTCCCTCTCCCTTCTGCGATACCACTTCAGCAGATTCGACTCCTCTGAGCACCAAAAATCCAAGTTTCGAGGTCCAACAACCAGAGGACTCGAAGCAGCGGGTGAATAAGGGCTTCAGAGTGTCTGAGATTCTGGGAACTACTAATTCATATCGTAGTTCTATAATGGAGTTCTTTACTAATTTTGCTAAATAGGAGCTGTTCTGTTTTCTCGTGTATTGAATGTTAAATGTGCTTTGGGTTAAGGCAATCATAGGTGTTATTTTGCAACGCTGTGACTTTTCTACATTTCCTTTCTTTAGAGTAGAGCATGAGTGACCTTTTCTTGATATTTCAGTAGTTGCATGCAAAATCATAAAAAAACCAACTAAAATCGACAAGCAGGTGATCTCTAACGCTTTGGGCTCCAGGCTATTTCTTGTCTGACTTTAATTGTGGCAGTTTGTCTGGGGATGTGAGGGGTTGTAGCCAGCAGTAGAAACAAAAAACATTTCTTTCTTTCTGTATCTGTCTATTTAAGGCAATGTGTATACCTATTGCTTCTGTGTGGGTGGCTGTAAGCAAAACTAAAATCTCTCGGCATGTGGAAGGTCAGGAAAGGTTTACACATTGCCTGTTCCAAACTGTGAGTGTGCAGAGCCACGATGATGGCTAAGTTCAATTCTTTTATCCATTTAATTGGCAAAATCTTTGCACACTAAATTTACCAAATAAAAGAAAACACCACAAGGAGTGTCCATAGGGTCCCATGGAAAGGTTAGTGTTACTGTTTAATAACTAAAAATAACAGAGGGAATACATTTCATGCATGCTGCCTCAGTATTTTTGTAATTTATTACGTTAATGTTACCAGTTGCCAACTTCTGTCTCTTCTGCTTTCTTTCAGCATGAGATGTCACAAGAAGATGATGACAACATTGTCCATGAGGACGACATTTCTCTCTCCATCACTGAGCTGCCACCTGAGTATCACTGTGGTGACAGTTTGACAATGGATATAATTAACAATGATTACAAAGGTGAACTAGATCTTGAAGGCTGCTTACCAAGGTACCTATTGCAACATTTAACTATTATAAATAAAGTGCCATGAAAAATGCACTTCTCCTAAGATGTGGTCATATCCATTCAGTCTTGCTGAGGAAGAGCGAGATGACATGCTGGAGTCGCGTTCTTCACCACCACCGTCACCTTTCTTCTCCGCCATCCTTGCGGCTTTCCAGCCAACCGTGTGTGATGATGCAGAAGAGGCTTGGCGAAGCCACATCAACCAGCTTGTGTCTGACTCAGATGGGTCCTGTGCCGTCTACACTTTTCATGTGTTTTCCTCACTTTTTCAGGTATTATAGCTTGACCATGTAGCCAGCCTAATCCCAAAAGACATCAGCGCTATGTGTAGTGTGCAATGTCAAATTGTATAATTAAACCAAAAGGTTAACAGGATTAGCTATAAGGCAAACTGACCTTTCAGAAGAGGACTGCTTAATTGAAAATTGAGGTCACTCCGTAGATGCTTTCAGCTTGAAAATCTCCTGAGATTCATTAACCGGATGTTGTTCACTTCACTGACCAAAGCTGACAGGGCAACGTTTCAGAAAAATTGAAATAATGAAGGATGCACTAGTGCCTTAAATGATGTAGGCGGGATTCTGGTGGTGTTACAGACAGCATGTTTTTTATGTTTTGCAGAATATCCAGACCAAATTTTGTTCTTTGACCTGTGATGCCGTCAGTTACCTTGGTGATGGCCTGAGAGGACTAGGATCAAAGTTTTTGAGGTCTTCTCAGATGCTGACATCATGTTCAGAGTGCCCAACACTATTTATTGATGCAGATACAGTAAGTTGCCTGACATTTATCAATTTCCGAGATTGATGAATGTATTTCAACACATTTAATGACAAAATTGGTATTTTTCCAGATCATGTCTTATGGACTCCTTGAAAAGATGAAATTTAGTGTGTTGGAACTTCAAGAATATTTTGATACTTACAACAACAGAAAGGAGGCAGTTCTCACAGTAAGTGGTTCTTATCATGTGCTTGTCACTCTAGATGTCACCTGTATGTTGTTGCTGAGTTATTTAAATTGACCTCTGTTTTACACAGTGGTTGAGCAACTGTAAAGCTGCTTTTCCCAAGAGTGCTGGGGGTTCGGTGATAACATGTCAACCACTAGAGCATGAGGAAAAGGTAATACATTATTATTATAAATATATTTATTTGAGCATCTCATGCTATCATATCAACAGTGGGATAAAGTAAAGCAGTGGGTTAGTATTTACTTTGGCTTAGATACACTAAGTCAGTGTACAACCAAAATAATTGTTGATTATGTACATTTAACAAAGACTGAACTGAACATATGGATTCCATTTCCTCTGATCTTTCATACTGTACTTTCTGCATTGCGATTACTGTGTGATACTGTAGCTCTGTGAGTGTTACCTCTAATTCTCTTGCACTCTATAAAGTTTTTGACAAACTTAAGTTGATGCACGTCACGTTTAATATTTCATATCCAGTGTGCATTGTGTTAATTTTCAGTTCTTCTGGGCATGGGAGTGAGCTCTCTTATGTTGCAATTTAATCAGGCTTCATAACTGAAGAAGGTTAACAGCAAAATAGGAAGTTTTGCTGTTAAAATGTACGAGTTTCTCACTTAAGTGAGTGCTGATTAACACGCAGAATTTGCTTGGCTTTTCTTTTTCTTTTTTTAAAACATGTTTTTATTTATTTATTTTTTTGTATTTAATAGTTCATGGAAACTATAAGCCCTCTTCATGTTCCTAATTTGCACATACATCTACCCTCACTTTCTTCCTCTGTGCATGTCAATAAAATGACATCAGTTACACCTGTTCTATACTTCTCACCCACTCTATGTTGTAAATAATGACCATTTGCATGAATTTCATTCTCTCTCTGTGTTTTCCTTACTTCTTACTTCTTTTCTACCCCGTAACATGCTTGCTTGATAGCAAATGGAATTTCTGGCTGTAAGTTGGAAAAGGCTTGTCTCTACTTTCCGATTTAAAACAAAACAACATTGTATTTATTGTATTGTCATTTTCAGCAAAAGAAGACTTTTTTTTTAAAGTCTTGAATTGTGGTTGTGCACACATATTAAAAAGGAGGAAACAGGAAGTTAAAGACTTTTTTTCTGATAATCATTTTCTCTTACTTTCAGCAACTGGAGCTCTGTCAAAGACTCTACAAACTCCACTTTCAGTTATTGCTGCTTTTTCAGTCCTACTGCAAACTGATTGAACAGGTCCATGCAATAAGCTCTGTTCCAGAGGTAGGTTTATCTGCATTTGCTTCTCTTCAGTTTTTGAAGGCATAAAACACACTTTTTTATCTGTGTTCCTGTTCAGTAACATAAACCCCTCTCAACATTTAGCTGACAAACATGTCCAAAGAGCTTAATGAGTTGAAGAGCAACCTGAGGTTAGCAGCTGCTTCAGTGGCAAATGATGAGATTGCTGCCTGTGAGAGTTCCTGCTCTGAGCCGGTTTTTAGCTCCTCCGAGGCTGCAGTGCAGGCCATCCTAGAAGGTCTGAAGAACAATGACTTTCCAACTGCTGTTCACTACATTCGTGTGTGCAGGTGAGAAAAGTAAAATTCTTGTTTCAGTGTTTATTAAAAGTGGGGTTTTTTTTTTATAAATGTGTCACTTATTAAAACAAATACTTATGATTTCCTTCCAGAACAATGTGGCCTAATGATATCTTTGGTAGCCATTCTGAGGATGAGGTCCAAACATTGCTGAACATCTACTTTAGACATCAAACTCTGGGTCAGACAGGAACTTTTGCTATGGTGGGCTCAAAGCAAGACTTGACAGAAATCTCTGTCAAGTTGATGGAACTTAATGGAGAAACTCGGGACATGATCCGAAGAGCCCAGGGCTACCGCACCATCACAGCTTTTCTCCCAGACTCCAGGGTTTCAGGCTCAACTCTCTGATGACTCTGACAGCCAGAACTACGAAACACCCAGTGTCATGCCTAGTGTCACCTGTTGTCTGTTGTAGCTGCTATCATCTCAAGGGTGAACTCTCTCTTGGGAATAACCAAAACCCTGTTTCCTCTTCTTGCTTAAAATACATCAGAATGTCATGAAGTCCAATCTTCAGATGTGCAGCAATACTGTTGTTTTTAGACTGATGAGTGACTTTGCTGTTGCAAACATAGTACAGCTTTTATTGCACTAATAATAGAAATGTCACAAAGCAGCCTGTTTGTACCGAAGTACATAATTTTCACATTTAAAGAAAAATGAAATGAAATGAAATGAAATACCAAAGCTGAGTGATTCTCTTTCAGTTATGTTGTTTTAATTGTCAAGGGAAAATGTGCAATCCTTCACTAAAGTGGAAGACCTTTACTGTCTCCTGAAAGAATGTATTTGAATATCATAGCATTGGAAACATGAACACTGTTAGCACAGAAAAAGGGAGGCTTCATTACTTGGTTTGTGTGTGGGTGTAGGTGTGTTATGAGTGTGCTTGAGTGTGTGAATTCAAGTCTGACGACCATCACAGATGGAATTATTAAGACTGATTTGTATATTATAAGTGGTTCATGTTAAAAAGAATTCTGACATGCTGCAGATCTACTGTAATGTCTCTCAATCCTACAAACTCTTGTGTGGGTTATCTGTTACTCAAAACATCTTACTGTACCTTTTAACTGTGCAGCTTTTAGCAAACAGGTAAATTATTTATATTGTTAACAAAAGAAAAACATGCTTTTATCAGACTAGATTTATAGAAAAAATATTTTATTTTATCTGTTAAACCTGCCAAGCGTGCAAATTCTGTGTACAATAAAAATGTAATAGTAAAGTTTATGAACAAAGAGAGAAACTATTTTAAATGAAAGAAAATGTACATAGTGAAATGGGGGGCTTTGCCGAGACTCATCAGATTGTATTTTTATGAAGTTACAGTTAAGGTGCATGCAGAGTGAGTAGCTACATATACATATATAAATAAATCTTCCACAAAAGTGGTGTAGCCTTTGGCCTTGTAAATGCTGTAAAAACTGCCTTTGCAATGTACTGTACTTTGGTGTTCTGTACACTAATACAACAATAAAATTAAGCTTAGATTTCTTATTTGTGGTTGGAATTTGATATTGGAATTTATTTATTTATGTGTTTATTTTTATTTATCTGCTTAAACTGCGCACCCGGAAGTGAGTCTTCCAGCGTAGTATCATATAAAGTCAAAAGCTTAACGACTGTTTACTAAATAATTCAATTGCATTATTATTGTTGTTGTTGTTAGTAGTAGTAGTAGTAGTATCAGTAGCATTAGTGTTAATAAGAATATTAAGGGTTAAAAATTCAAGTGGTCTTTTATTTTGAAGTGCCCTTGAGTTCCGGTGCGCGACGCGCGAGGTTTGTTTTTGTCGCGTGGACGTGCTAGCTAGCAGGCCGAGTTTTTCTTGACTGTCCACTTTTGCATCGTATTTTTTTTAGTTTTATTGTTTCGTTACATCATTATATTACGAGATTTATCGCGACATGAAAGTGCACACTCTTGAACGTCGTCATGGTAAGTCTGAAAAACGTTAAATTCACTTTCCGTTCGCTCCCCCCCATTTGACAACGGTACGGTGTAAAATAAAATGTTTCTCCGTAAAGTTTTTTGCTTATCTAAAACAAACGTAAGCTAACGTTACTCACTGTTGCCCAAACAGTTTCGCTGTCACGGTAGCTTTTAGGAAATGTAGTTGAATAGCGGCTACGTTGTAGTGTGACTGCCTACCCTAGTAAATGTACACCACAACTTTGCTCTGAAACTCAGACCTCTTTCTCCTTTTTATTCAAGTTATGTTAAATTCACATTCTCAGGTATCAAGCTGTAGTACAGTGCAGTCACTGGGATGGATTTGCCCTTAAAAAACATGTACGAGACATTCAAAGACGAAATCTGGAAAGGTAGGAAAACCTATGCAACATCAAAAAGCTGCGATTTTGGTCATCGGTACTTTTTAATCAGACACCTGCAAAAACATTTGCGTTCTGAACATTATAAGTAGAAATGCATTGTACAGATTTACCTTTCTCCTCTAAATCGGTTTGTGGGTTGTCGACTTAATGATGAGTTATTACCCATTTATAATCTAACATTTTAGAACTGGGACCACTGGATCACAACTGGTTTGACATACTGACTGCTCAAACGTCAGCGAATGAGGGCAGTGGCTCTGATCAAGATGAGCTATGTGCCAATCAGGAGGGACATTTTAAAACCCCTTTAGACAAAACTGCAGTAGACAGTCAGCTGTTTTCTACTCCTAGAGTTTTCAGACACAGTCGAATTGTGTCACCTGAAATTGAGGATGGGCAGTCGTTCTCTACTACACAAGGTAATTCATTCAGATTTTAGTTTTTACTTATTTATACTGTAAATCTCCAACATGTTATTCAAACACTTGCTAAATAAAAATATAGGTTTCTGTTTTCACTTAATTGCGATCAAGAAGCTGCTGTAACCTACTTATAAATAGATTAAATCTAAAAATATTGTTTCTCTGTGATACGTCTTAGAAAATGATACATCGCCATGGACGGAAACACAAAGTCCATACTTGTTTCAGATGTCAAAAAAGGGGTGAGTGCAACAATTAATTATCAGTGTTTAAATTCAGAGTTGCTATATGAACTGGCATTTCTATGAATGATGTGGGGTTTTGTTTGTTTGTTTTTGGGGGTTTTTGTAAGTGATTAAATAATTTAAGTGGCTGTGTAATTAAATCAGAACAGGAACAACAATAACTGATTTTAATAACACATACTGAAAAACGGCCTTATTCTGTGATATTTTTTGAGGGGAGCTATTTCATGATAATTTTGCAAAAACAGCTTGGCTTTTTTATGTTTTTCCAGCTGTTGGCTGTTTTTAATGTATGTTTTGTCTTTTTTAGGGTTTCCGATACAAAATATGAGGAAATCCAACCTCAGAGTCAGGACAGTTTTGGTGAGGTGAAAACTAATCTTAGTCTCATTTACATGAATTGCATACAGAAGCCAAGACTTAATCATCACTGCTTAATTTGCTTACTTCTACCATATTTACAGATCCACTTGATACCCCTCATAAATCTCCAGTAAGTATAGCATATCCAATGATTAATATTTTTCCGATAGTATTTGAATGTAGAAAAGTGAATAAAATTTTATTTACCTATCTTTATGGGGGGTTTTTTTGTTTGTTTTTCTTTTAATGATACAGATGAGCTATGCCAAGCATATTTCTGAAAGTCTTGGTGCACAGATTAACCCTGATATTTCATGGACCAGTTCTTTGAATACACCACCCCCTGTTCCATCTACCCTGATTTTGTGTAAGTCAGTAGCAGACTCGCACATTTTAAATGACTGAAAAGGTTATATGTTCATTAATTTTTGTCTCCTTTTAATCTTGCAGCTAAAGTTGATGAGAGTCCCTGTCCAGTGAGTGTTTCTGCAGACAAAAGTGTTGTTGTGAGTACTCAGTCCAGCACAAATATACAACAAACATACCTTTTATCTATTATTTTGATGAATGTCACTTAATGTTGAATTTCTGGTCCTGCTGTATTCGCATTCTTTAAGCTGATATTCTGAAATTTGAACATGTTTAGAATGGTTGAATTGATGATTTGATGTGTTACTAGAAATCAGAATCAGAAATTGCTCTTATTGTATTATTCTTTTTGACATATTACAAGCAAAGAGGTTCAACATTTCAGATTTCTGCTGACACAGTGTTTTGTCCTCTTACCTTTTCCAGTTTGTACGAAAGCTTTTCCCTTCTCTTTCAAATCCTTCCAGAATTGTGGTAGCACCACCCAAAAATGATAATATAACTACTGACAACCACGGTACTGACTTCTCCTTTTTAGTATCACATTAACTGAAATGGTGAATATTTGTGAACTAACTATGCCTCCCAACAATTTTGGCTGACATGCTGATTGTTGCTCTGTCATCAACAGATGCTGTTTTGCCTGAAGTTGTTTCCTCCCAGACTTTATTAACCCAGAATGAGGGTATTTGGCAACAGACACTGCGGGGTGCTAATGGAGATGGCAAAATTTGCAGCACAGTAGCCAGTGCTCCTGATGAATTTCAAAATGCTTCATCCACTTTCCTCGCCAACAGTAGTTCAGCACTGAGAAAAGTGAAACCTGACAGAATCAGATGGAAGCAATTTAAATTAAGTGAACATGACTGCAGCTCTACAGATATCTCAAAAACAAACCAGTCTAATGAAGAGCACAAAGCTGATGAAGAACATAGCACCATTCCATCATCCCCACTGGCAAAAAATGGAAGCACTGCAATCAGTCAATGGTCTCCATTAAATTTATCTGAAATTCCCCCTTGTACTGCAGAAAATAATATTTTAACAGAACTGCAGCCTGACTTTGATACTAGACAGCTTGTCAGGCCACCTATAAAAATCACAGACACTGGATTTATTAGGAAAAAACGAAAATTTGTTTACACTGTTGAGACTTTGAAGCCAAAAGTTAAAGAAAATGAAACTGACTTTCAGAAGATGAACGCATCATCAGGAATTCCAGATACTGGTAACATATTTAATTATTAAAAATACGTGTATATTTTTCTGTTAAAATAGAAGTGTTTTTGTTTTCTACAATGACTGAAAAATTTTGTGTTTTTTATCACCATCCTTTCTTTTAGGACCAGAACTGAGTAGTAAGCAGTCAGAAGATGCCCCAGATGAAGCAAGCTGCTGCAGTAACGAGAGGAATGCAGAAGAAAAACAAGAAAAAAGTACTTTGGAAAATCTGCCTTCATCTGTGCAAGAAAAAGTCCAGGATCTTGACATGTCACAGCTTCACAAAGATTTTGCACAAGACTTCAGCCAAATTTCAGACTCTGGTAGGACTGAAGGAGTTGCAGAAGATCAAAACCACTTCTCACCTTCAGCCTGTCTGTTGGCCATGAAAAAAGCTAAGCATCAGACAAAACAAGCAAGCCTTCACCATGACTATAACAGCATCAGTAACACAGGAAATATGTCTACCACTAATCAAAATTATTCCACCAATGAAGGCACCATAAGTGACAGTGGTTTCCAGTCTGCTGTTGCAGATATCACTCACACTGCTTCTTCTTGTATTGTTCCTTGCTCAGAGAACACTGGATCAAAAACTGATATTCACAGGACTACTCCTTTTCCATCTACACACAGAGGAAATGAAAAATCCCAGCTCAAGGAAAGACAGACTATAGATAGCGAAAGAGAATGTCAGTTGGACATGGAGAGCACATTAACACAACTGCCAAGCAGTCTAAAAGGAACTGATGATGGCCTTAACTGGATTCCACAAAATGGTCAGGTTCATGGCAGACTGCTAGAGAAGACGGGCGTTTCTCTTCCACCCGCCCATGCATCAGGATTCAAAACGGCTTCAAATAAAGGTATACAAATTTCCTTGGCCAACCTGGAGAAGGCAAGGAATCTCTTTGAAGAAAGAGATGGTGATCAGCCCACCAAATGCAACAGTGCCACGAAACATAAAAATAGCCAGAGTAATGGATCCATGAAAAGCACAGTTTCTGTATCAAATCAGCAAACTTCTGTAAGTGAAAGATTTGAGGGTATCAGCTGCCACTTAACAGCTTCACAAAAAGCTGATGTGACAGAACTGTGCACTCTCTTGGAAGAAGCAGATAGCCAGTTTGAATTTACACAGTTCAGAGGTGCAGAAGTAAAACAGCCTTGTCAAGAAAATGCCTGCTTTCTAGAGAAGCCTGACAAAGACCTCGATCCTGATTTTCTTGCAGATATAGATTTTGATGACAGCTTTAGTTCAGATGCTGAAAAGCACTTTGCAATAACTGCCATGCCTGACAAAATGACCTGTGTGGTAGATGAAAAGGCAAATAGTGGGACATCAAACATCACTGATAAATCAGTGTCGAGTTCTGTTAAAAGAGAAAATATCTCTGCTGGAGATGTGCTTTCCTCTTCAGAAAACATTCCTGGAAGAAGTAATTGGCTTATATCAACGAAACAAAAAAGTCTTCACAGAGCTGAGCACGGTGAAGCAAGCAAGATGGAGAAACCAAATCCTTTAATGCTTAGTGTTGCCTTTAAGACTGCAGGAGGGAATGCTTTAAGAGTTTCAAAAACATGTCTAAGCAAAGCTAGAGCTTTGTTTGCTGATTTAGAGATTAATGTGTCAGATCTGAATATGTCACACAAACAGGCTGCTGAGACTGATGCAAAATCCAAAAAGATGTGCAATGTAGATTCTGAAACGGCCACAGATGATTTCAAGTTCACTCTCAAAGACGACTGCCATGTTGAAGAGAAAACTTGGACTTGTTTTTCCAACACCAAACAGCCTGTCTCTGCATTAAAACAGGCCAGAAACATGCAAGACAAAGATACTACCAAAAGTTTTGAAATTTGCAAAAAGGATGCCATTGTAAACATAGAGTTTGAAAATGTAAACTCTGGACTAAGTAGGCCACATCCTGATGATATAGAAATGAAGAGTGTTGGATGTAACACTGTGCTGGAATTTAAAAATCCAGTTTCTTTCCATGAAACCCCATTTTCCACTTCAAAGCTTCTACCATGCCCAGCATCAAAGAGTATTGATTCCTCTGCCATCAGTGAATTGAGCAGTGGTTATGGATTCTGTACAGCCAGTGGAAAGACAGTATCCGTGTCAGCTGATGCAATGAAAAAGGCTAAATGTCTTCTGAATGACACTTATACACTTGAAGACACAAGCAAAAAAATAAGCCAAAAAGAAAATGCTTTAAGAACAGCACAGCTCACTGCTCAAAATAAAGAATCTATTCCTAAAACAAGTGGATTTGACACAGCCACTGGGAAAGGAGTTTCAATTTCATCCACAGCTCACAAGAAAGCAAAATGCCCGTTGAGTGAATCTGATAAAGTATATCATAAAATCAATGCAAAACCATCAAATTACAAGATTCCAGTATATGGCCCACCACCCAGCAATGTAGGATTTCTTGCAGCCAGTGGTAAGAAAATAGCATTTTCCTCCAAGGCCCTTCAGAAGGCCAAAGCACTTTTCAGTGACATCAGTTTCAGTGCAGACAGCCCAGCTGGTCCTCACCCAAAGAACAGTGACAAGAAAAATGACAATTGTGAACATCCAGACAAAATGCAGAGTGGTTTGACCGCAGGGGAAGAAAACGTCCATGTCTCAGAGAAGCACATTTTAAAGGACTTTGAAGATTCTGTTTTAACAAATGCTATGCAAGAGACAGTAGACTGTGATATAGATGTTAACAATGGTGGAAATATTGTGCATATAAGTGGAAGTGACAGTGACTTAGGAATTAGACCAGATCAAAGGGTGACTTCAAACATTTCTGTAGAGTCTGCAAATAAACAAGTGAAACAAAAAGACAGTTTGCCACTAAAAAGTAGTGGATTTGGTCCAGTAAGTGGAAAGGGAGTTTCTATTTCATCTGAAGCCCTTAAGAGAGCAACATCCCTGTTGGGGCAATGTGACGAAGTGAACAATAAAATCAATGTTAATCAGTCACATTTGAAGACTTCAGTTTACAGCCCACTCCCCACAAGTGGTGGATTTCATGCAGCCAGTGGAAAGGCTTTGACACTTTCATCTGAAGCCCTTCAGAAGGCAAAAACTCTTTTCAGTGATATCATTTCCAGTGCAGAGAGCCCAGTTGTTCCACACACACTGAGCATAAAAAATTGTGCAAAGTCTGGAAATGGATGCGCTGAGGACAAAAACAAACAGCTGGGAAAAAAAGAAGCCAGTTTCCCACTACAAAGTGGTGGGTTTCAGACAGCAAGTGGAAAAGGACTTGCAATTTCATCTGAAGCCCTCAAGAAAGCAAAATCCCTGTTGGTTGAATTCGATGAATTGGGTGATAGAAGTGGAAAGCCATCATGTTCAAAGACTCCAGTCCCAGAGAATGGTGGATTTCTTGCAGCCAGTGGAAAGCCTGTGGCACTTTCATCTGAGGCCCTTCAGAAGGCTAAAACTCTCTTCAGTGATATCATTTCCAGTGCAGAGAGCCCACATGCAAAGAACGGTGACAAAAACCATGACAATTGTGAACCTATGGCAAAAATGCAGAGTGGTTTCAAAACTGCAGGCGGAAAAAAGGTTCATGTGTCACAGAAAGATCTTCTGAATGCAAAACATCTTTTGAAGGACTTGGATGATTCTGTTTTTACAAAAGCAATGCAAATGGCAGAAGACTGCGATATGGATGTTAATAATGGCATTTCAGCAAAACACAAAAGTGTAGCACCTATGATTGGAACAGGCAGTGATGAGAAAAACCTTCCAGAAACCAGACTACAGCAAAAGGCGACTTTAGGCTTTTCTGTAGAGTCTGAGAAAAGATACACTAAGGACAAAGACAAACAAGCGGAACAAAAAAATGACACTTTGTCGCTACAAACAGCGAGTGGAAAAGGAGTTACCATTGCATCTGAAGCTCTAAGGAAAGCAAGATCTCTGTTGGGTGAATGTGATGAAGTGGAGGATAAAATTGGTATAAACCCTTCATGTTCCAAGATTCCAGTTCATGACTCACTTCCTCAGAATGGTGGATTTTGTGCCGCAAGTGGAAAGCCTGTAGCACTTTCCTCTGAGGCCCTTGAGAGGGCAAAAGCTCTCTTTGGTGATATAGGTATTAGTGCAGAGATCCCACATGCAAAGAATAGTCACAAGAAATACGACTACGGTGAAAACACACGGAAAATGCAATGTAGCTCCAAAACTGTAGGAGAAAAAGTTTATGTTTCAGAGCAAAACCTTCTAAAAGCAAAACATCTTTTGAAGGAAGCTGATGACACTGTTTCAAAAAAGGCAATGCAAGAGGAAGATGGTTTTGCTAAAGATTGCAATATGGATATTAACTATGGAATTTCAGTAAAACATGATAATACATTGTCTATCAGTGACATTTATAAGGACTCAGGAAATGGATGTACTGAAGTCACAAATGAACACATGAAGCAAAAAAACACTTGGCCCCAACAAAGTGTTGGATTTCAGACAGCAAGTGGAAAAGGAGTCGCTGTTTCATCTGAAGCTCTGAAGAGAGCCAAAACCCTTCTAAGTGAATGTGAAGGAGTTGAGGATAAAATCAGTATAACAGCACCACAGGGCAAGATTTCGGCTCATGGTCCACCATTCAGTAGTAGTGGTTTTCTTGCAGCCGGTGTTAAGCCTGTTGCACTTTCATCAGAGGCCATGCAGAAGGCGAAAGCTCTTTTCAGTGATATTAGTCAGAGCAGAGACACCCCAGCTGTTGCACACACAAGAAAGAACGATAAGAAAATTGATGCTCACAATGGAGAGGAAATGCATTGTGGTTTCAGCACTGCAGGGGGAGTTAAAGTCCAAGTGTCCAAAAAAAGTCTTTTGAAAGCAACCAGCCTTTTCAAAGAATTTGATGATGGGGAATGTCATGATTCACTATTATTTTCAACAAGCCCACAAGACAATCCTATGCCAAATCTGTCAAAAGTAGAAGATGTGGAAGGACCTTCGGGTTCAAACCTCAGCACAGCCTCTGACAAGTACATGTCTACCAAGGGAACTGCTTCTCTTGTAGTTCAATCTGTGCCTTCCTTGCAAGAGTCTGATCTACAAATTGAAAATTTACATGGTTGTAAACAAGGACATGGTTGTACGTCTGTCAATAACAAGGCAGCTAAAGATGCATTTAAGTTTCAGGAAGACACCATAACACCATTTGGGGCAGGCACTCTGCATGATTGCCCTGAAGAGGAAATGCAGTGTCTGCTGGACTATGAAATAAATAAGGAGAGCAGCACCAAGGAGTCTAAAATTTTAAAACCAAATGAGTCTTCAGTTCTAAACTTTCAGTCACTTAACCTTACTGGTTGCACAGAGACCCAGCAAGAATTTCTTGCCCAGGAAGCTCTGGACTGTACTAAAGCTTTGCTAGAAGATGAAGGTCTGGCTGACCACAATCTCTTGATGGCTTTAGAAAATATGCCACTACAACATAACACAAGTGCCGATGGGTGTCAAGAGAGTGAAAAGAGAAGAGGAAAAAGATCAGTGGAAGACACAGAAATGAATGGTAAGTACCTGTATTGCTACTCAGAGTTTAAGTTTAATAATATATTTTTATTGAAACTGTGCTGCTATTTTCAGATCTTATTTAATTAATTTATTAATGTTTGATAAGCAAATTGCATTAATACCTTTCTTGCAACTTAGGATAAAGTTGTATTGCTTACTATTTGGCAATTTTTCAGTTTTTTTTAGAAAGGTTAAATGATACTTTATGACACACAAACCATTGTTTTCAGATGAGTAAACATGCCTGATCATAATTAACTTTAAGCCACAACTCTGCTTTGAGAATAATAGCCTTCTAACTATTTAGGTCAGCCTCCCCTAAAAAGACGGTTACTGGAAGAGTTTGACAGGAGTCTCATAGATCCAAAAGCTTCAACTCTCCACCCAGTCAAAAGTTGTTCCAATGGTAAATTGTTAGCACTATGGCATGTTTTCTGAGAACTGTTTATTTTGTGTTATTCATTAAATAACTATTTGTATTTATTCCTAAATAAGGTTTAATGAAGGACAGGGGAGTTTTTAAATACAGCACCTCCCTTTATCCAAACATTACTCGGCCACACAGGTATGTTCTTGTTGAAGCACCATGTTTTCAAACAGATTAACAAAGTTATAAGCTTTTTCTGATATGTTCTTTCTTTTCTTTTCTGCAACAGTGGAAAAAACTATGTGGAAACTAGATTCCAAAAGACACCACAAATACAGAACTCAACAATGGGAGACCCCAGAAGCAAATCAGCACATTACAAGACATCAGCATTTGTTCCTCCATTTGTCAGAAATGCAAAGACAGAAACCCATAAGAATATGGTGCTCAAGGATAGCATAAGAACACCTTCGGCCTTTGTTCCTCCATTCAAAAAACAAAGAACTATTGTTCAAGAGAGTTCCTGTAAAGCGCATGAGGGGGAAGACAAACACCAAAAACCGTTTGTAATGTCATCTAACAGCAAGTGTTTCGTGCCGCCCACTAAAAAAACACAAGGCGATGCGGATGGAACTGCTGTGGCTCCTGCTCAAAGCGATGATATGAATAATCAAAGCTTACCTGTTGACTTCAGGTCTGACAGTGCTGGTGGAGAGACATCAGGTGTAGATGGCACATGTTCAAGAAGCCAAGGTGCAGTTTGAGCTACATCAGTGTAAAAGTTTCTTTGTGACACAGTTTTTAAAAAAATGCTGTCTGTTTGCAGATGTATATTGGAATCTTCAGAACACTGAGCTGGCACAGGATATGCAAGACATGAGGATCAGGAAGAAGAAGCGCCAGAATATTCGACCTCTTCCAGGGAGCTTGTATCTTAAAAAAACCTCAGGAGTACCCAGGATCCCACTAAAAGCTGCAGTGAATGGAAAGATCCCAGGAAGATACACCCCAAAAAAGGCAAGGCTGTAACTGTTTTTTTTTTTTTTTTTTTTTAGCATTTTTAAGCATACTTAGATTTCTTTGTTTTGGTTTTAAACACAGACTGTGAGACACGAATGTACTTGTTTTTTTTTTTCAGCTTTATGGATATGGAGTCCAAAAATATGTTTCCGATATCACCAGTGAGAATGCAGAATCTTTCCGCTTCAATCTGCTGCAGTTCATCAAACGGGAAGCCTTTACAGATGAAGGTGGAGTTCAGCTTGCTGATGGAGGATGGCTGGTCCCCAGCAATGATGGGACTGCGGGGAAAGAAGAGTTTTATAGGTATTACTGAATCACACTTTGTGTTAAATGAATCATATTGAAGTAATCAGGTTTAGCAATACAATACAAGCTTAATATACTAAATATCTCGTTCTTATATGCCCACAGAGCTTTATGTGACACCCTGGGTGTGGATCCTAAACTGATCAGTGAAGCATGGGTGTACAATCACTACAGATGGATTGTGTGGAAGCAGGCCTCTATGGAAAAATCTTTTCCAGAAATAGTGGGCAGCCGGTGTCTCACACCCGAGCAGGTTCTCCTCCAACTTAAATACAGGTATGTGCAACTAAAGCTTGCTCAGATATTTATGTAGTTGTAGGTCACTTTTTAATATGCGTATCTTGTTGACAAATAAGTGTTGTTATGCTTTTCTAACTGCCATTTTGTGTACAGTATTTTACAGGCAAAATAAATGTTCGAAAATATAGACTTTGCAGTGAATTACACTTTTAGCTAATTATGCTGAATACAATGGAATAATGTTGACTAATGTTAAATTTGGGATAAAAATGTTGGCATCTACCTAGCAAAATAGTTGCTAGGTAATTATTGACTCACTTTAATGTATTTATTGCTTTTTTCTAAAACGTTTTCTGTGTATGTCAGATATGATGTAGAGGTGGATCGCAGCCGCAGGCCAGCTCTGAGAAAGATCATGGAAAAAGATGACACGGCAGCCAAAACCCTGGTTCTCTGTGTTTGCGAGATCATCTCCAGGGGTCACTCCCCAAAAACACAGAGTCACAATGACACCAAAACCCCTCACAGTGCAGATGCAAAGGTTGAAACTTCAGCTGCACTCATTTGGCTGACAGATGGTTGGTATGCCATTAAAGCTCAGCTGGATGAACCTTTGACTGCAATGGTTCACAAAGGTCGACTGGCTGTCGGGGGCAAGTTGATCATCCATGGGGCTCAGCTGGTGGGATCACAAGATGCTTGCTCCCCTCTGGAGGCGCCTGAATCTCTGATGTTAAAGGTAGTCTAAGACAGAGACCACAACTTCTATCTCTACTCAACACAACCAGAAAAGAAGGTGTCTTACTTCCTCTTCATGTGTTTAGATCTGTGCCAATAGCTGCAGACCTGCACGATGGGATGCTAAGCTAGGATTTCACAAGGATCCTCGGCCATTCCTCCTTCCAATCTCCTGTTTGTATAGTAATGGAGGTCCAGTAGGATGTGTTGACATTGTTGTACTGAGAAGCTATCCCATGCAGGTGTGCACTGATATATAATCACAGTCAAATTTGGGTTTTATCCTTTTTAACTCTATGTCTAATATATATTTCTCAGTGGATGGAGAGGAAGCCAGATGGCAGTGTTGTATTCCGTTCTTCACGTGCAGAAGAGAAGGAGGCGAGACGATACAACAGTCACAAACAAAAAGCAATGGAAATCTTATTTGCCAAGATTCAATCTCAATTTGAAAATGAAGAAAAAGGTAAGGATCAGGTTTACAACAAGTTCAACAAGCTGCTACAGTCTGAAATTCGATAAGTTTTTTATAAGCTTATATCTTTAGGGAATATCAAACAACAGCGGCGAAGAAAAACAATCAGTCATCAAGAAATTGCAAATCTGCAGGATGGAGAAGAGCTGTATGAAGCAGTGGGAGATGACCCAGCTTACCTTGAGGTAGTAAAACATTTGCTTTACAGATTGTTGGCCTGATTTCAGCTGTGAAGGGTTTTAGCATATTATTTTTTCCCCTCTTAGACTCATTTGAGTGCACAACAGTTGGAAGCCCTTCATACCTACAGATGCTCTCTGATGGAGAAGAAGCAGGCTGAACTGCAGGATCGATATCACCGTGCTCTGGAAGCAGAGGACAATGAAATGAACTGCCCCAAACGAGAGGTTACACCCGTGTGGAGACTCTGCATTGCCGACTCCATGGAGCTACCTGGCAGGGGTGTGTCTTCATTTGTCTTCTTGTTTGACTCTTTTTTTTTATAATTACTGCAACTTGCAAACTACGGTGTGCTAACTTTTTTTTTTTTTTTATTTTGGTTTTAGTTTACCAGCTGAATCTTTGGCGACCTTCCTCAGATCTACATTCTTTACTAAAGGAAGGCTGTCGATTCAAAGTCTATAACCTCACCACTTCAGATGGAAAGAAACGCAGCTCTATCGAAGCTGTTCAGCTCACTGGGACAAAGAAAACACAATTTCAAGAGCTCCAGGTACTGTAGGAAACAAACTCCCTTTACCACATGTGGAATTTTTTTTACCGTTTATAAATTAGACATATCATTGAAACTTTTGTAATATTTCTATTCAGGCATCACATGAATGGTTGTCAACATACTTCCAACCAAGAGTTTGCACAAATTTTGTGAATCTTCAAAATCCAGATTTTGAGCCACTGTGTGGAGAAATTGATCTTGCAGGATATGTCATCACTGTTGTAGATGGAAAGGGTAGGTGTTTTTTTTGTTTGTTTGTTTTGTCCCTTGCTTTTCTTACAACTGCTTGTATAAAGTTCGCTGAAAAGTCTTCTTCTTTTGAACACAGGTTCATCTCCAGCATTTTATTTGGCTGATGAGAAACTGAATTTTGTGAAAGTTCGCTGTTTCAGCAGCTTGTCTCAGACTGGCCTAGAAGACGTGGTAAAACCACGCGTCATATTGGCTCTGAGCAACCTCCAGCTCAGAGGTCAGTCAATGCATCCCACGCCTGTTGTGTATGCTGGAGATCTGACAAGTTTTTCTACAAATCCTAAAGAGGTTCATCTACAGGAATCTTTCAGCCAGCTTAAAACTCTGGTCCAGGTATGATGCTAAAATCAAAACCTTAAAAGCTGCTGATATTCTTCAGAAACTGCTCTCTCTCACAGCCAAAGTGCTCCGTGATCTGCATGAAGTCATTTGTGTTAGCTAGAATTTAATCAAAGCACAGCTGTAATTGCAAATGCTGAAAAGCAGCAGTAACATTTCTTTTGTCGTGCTCACTGAGTTCACCTTTAAACAATGCTAATCTCCTCAGTACTAAAAATTGTTTTGTAGAAAATGTGATAAAGTAGCGTACTTAACATATTTTTTTTCCTTGTTTATTTTCATTTCAGACTTATTTGAATGCAATAAAATGTTAACCTTTTTTATCACTTTTTTTTCTTTTCAGTGTCAGGAGAACTTCTTTGTAACTGCTGAGGAGAAGCTTTCAGAACTAGTCAGATCAAATGCCCTGAGCTCCAGCTCCTCTCCAGCTCTCCAAAGACAAACACCAGCTTCTCTAACAGACAGAAGACAAGACATAAAGTCAAGTGTGAGTTTAACTTCATGCTGTGGTATCTGGTGTTTTTCAGTATATCTGTTATAACATAATGTAATCTGGTAATATATCAGTTCTAAGCCCATCATCTTGATTATGTCTTTTTATACAGGTCATTTCTCAGAAGCCAGGCAGAAACCTTGGATCCTTCACACCTGTCGGCAGGAAGTCTCCTACACCAACATCTTCAGGAGAAAAAGATCCCAAAAGCCTGAAAAGGAGGAGAGCACAGGACTATCTGTCTCGTATCCCGTCTCCGCCACCTCTTTCCCATCTGGGCTCAGTGGCTTCTCCATGTGTAAATAAGACATTCAACCCACCTCGGAGGTCTGTGACACCAAGCACTTTAAAAACTGTACAGACACCATCTCACAAACCCGCTGACTCACTTGGAGAGGATGAATGGGTGAATGATGAGGAACTGGCTATGATTGATACTCAAGCACTGCGTGTTAATTTAATCTAGATACATACCACTGTGTGATGACAAACACGCTACAGCTTTTGAATTGACTGAATGTAAATGTTAAGGTTCCGTGTGTATATAACACACTTTTTTTTAGGGTTTTTTGTAGACTTGTTGGCCTCATAAAATGGGGAAAGTTAATATTGAAATCATGTCACTTCACAATGTTTTACAATTTTATACTTGTTTCTGTGAGGTTCCTGCATTCAGTGTTAAATAAATTCAGAATTTTATTCTAGCAGTTTTGGTCTGTGGGTCTCTGTTTTTGCATTTAAAGACGAACACCTGCAGGGTTGAGAAACTGGTGGATTCTTCTTTGCTTGCATAACTGAATGCAACCAAAGTTCAATGAACTGAAACAATGTAAAGAAGATATGAGAGGCTGATAAAGTCGTACAGAAAAATGATTCCTCAAGGCTACAAATGAGCAAATTCCTTTAGTCATTTTAATGGTTAAGTGGGAACAACTAATTAAGGGTTATTAATTAAGGTAAGATTTGTCAGTTATGTCAAAATGACAAATATTGATTTATTTTTTGACGCTTTAAAAAAGGTTTATAGGTACAAGAATACAGTATAACTTAAAGAAATTCACCATATAAAAAAGTTTGTAATAACCACTTTGAGTGATCTTGATTCAAAGCGATAAGTCTTTAACCATTTTGGTACACCACTAGTGATTAGTTTGTGGAGATGTCACAAATATATCAATTCAATTTGATTTAGCTGTTTTTTCGCTTAACTGTAATGCTGACTTGGACTTTTTTTTTTTAATTCTGGTCTCTTTCTTAAATTTATTTAGGTATTTTCAATATAAAGATGTCAGGAAGCAGTTTATAATGCAGTCCAGGGCAGTGAATAGCAACGGCTCACATATGCTATAGAAACGCAGGCATTATAAAATACAGCGGGACTCAGTAAAGTAGTCACTGTTCTTTGTACCCATTTTTGTCACTAGCCCGTCGCCTTTCAGTCCCGCTGGTGTCGCTCGCGCATTGAGTGTCCAAGATGCCTGCTGTTAATAAGAGAATAGAAGAAGAAAGTCACTTCCGTAAACACAAGGCAAGTGCGATTTTGAATCTGCACACCGGTGTATTGTTAATGTGGGTTTCCCCGGAATTTATGCATCCCCAGTATGAACGGTAGGAAACCGTGAATATCGACAGTTACTCTATTATTTTACGTTTACGTAGTGAACAGTTTTGTTTATTTATTTATTTATTTTTCTTGTCTTCTGTGCAACTCGTGTTGTGGCACGTTAGCCAAAGGTTAATGGTTGGCTGAAGACATAGTTTCGATTTTAGCTGATTAATCTACGGTGTGTGTAATCATGTGCACTTGTATTTACATATAAACCCAGCCCAGAAAGCAAGGAAAATGTGTTTGGTGGATGTATATATTTTGTAACAGTGGTTATTGACAAAAAGTCTTATACCGTTGAAAAGTCTGTTTATTTCCCTTTAAATTTGTAAGGAAAACGAAAAACTCGCCAAATCTTTTCTGCCAATGTCAAGGGTGTTATTCTGCTATTGACTCTTAGGCCGTTTATCAATGCCCAAGTACGCGAGTACGTACTCGCCGAGAACGCACGGGAGTACGTACCCGCCGAGAACACGAGCACGGACTCGGATATGTACAATTGGAACGCCTGCGTACGTGATGATGTCACAGGTCCGGAGTATTTTACTGCCGTCCCTCCTAATTTAACTGTGAGTAACATACGGTGAAGCTTAACTGTAATCACAGCCAAACCGGATTACTCAGGAACAAATAAAACACTGAAATAAACCAAACATTAACATTTAGAAGTGATCTTGTTGATTTATATATCATTTTTTTTAACCTCAGTAGTGAAACTCTATTAATAAAAATAGTGTACATGTACATACGTGTACATACCTTAATGAAAACAAGCAGGTGAGATGTTAGAACGCTTTTATTTCTATTCTAGTGGACACTCAATACTATAGACAGCTGCTGGGGTTTCTTTAACCTGAGTAGTGAGAAGACCGCGAGCGGGGGTTGAAAACGATGTGGGGAGTCCGCTGTTGAGTTTTGGACGAAATGCATTCTGGGATATATAGCTGTCCCAAGTCCACACCGATGCATGCTCGATAAACGGGCGGATCGAGAACACATCCGGGTTTTTCGCGTTCTTAAATGTGTAACTTCGAAACGAACAGTACTTGGTCTCCGACTGATGACGTATTTCGAGTACACGAGAACGCAAGGGTTTTATTCTGCATATGATAAACGCCCTTATTTTGAGCTTCTGGCACCCCATGTCCTGACAATCACGTGCCTTATTGGTGCTTGATTATCAGCACCTGTGAGTATGGACTCTAATGAGATTTCTCCTATCGCAGTTGGATCATAGAGACAGACTGTGGATAAGATGCAGGGAATTTCTGTTGATTGGATAGGGATAGGGTAACAGCTTTTGGTGGAAACAGTGTGATGATATGAAGTGTCATCTCCCTCACTGTAAAAACAAGGCTTGTCATCACTGGAGGCAATCTTAATGCAGGGAGATCCCCACAGTCTGGAACTAGCCTTTATTTTCCATGGTCACAACGCTCACCCTGACAGAGCGGGGTTTATCAAAGTACCATTGAATATTTTTGGGATCAGCTTAGGCTTTGTGGGCGTTTGTGCCAGAACGACCAACACAACCACATTGGCTGACTTGTGACAAATGCTGGTTGACGAATGGGATGGCATCCCACAGCAGTGTGTGACCAAGCTGTTGACCAGCATGAAGAGGAGATGGCAGGCTGTTGTGGCTGTGTATGGTTTTCGACATGCTACTGAGGCTCCTGTTTGTTTAATTAATAAATTATTAAATTGGCAAAATGCTTTCTTTCTTCAGACTTTAATCATCACACTCCAGTAAATAACACCAAACAAGAGACAGAAGCAGAATAAGATGTGTGGCATCAGCAGAGAAGATTTTTCATGGGTGCAACCCACATATTCAACTCTTCTGCTCAACCCAGAAATGCATTTTCCTTACAAATGCAGCACCATTTCAGGTCAAATAAACAAGCTTTCCACAAGCATAACTTTTTTGCCAAAAAGCATTGTTACAAAGAAATAATCAACCAAACACTTCCCTTACTTTTTCTGCTACGTTTATAAATTGGCATAGCAGCACCGAAAAATCTATAAGATAAAATAAATAAAGCTAAATAATAAGAATAGGAATAACATGCAGTATTATTATGTAGTATTTTTGTGGTGTTTCAATGTTGTAAGTATTCTAATCTGTTTTCATCCAGATGTCTCAGCCGGAATTATGTTGTACAACCTCTGATGCCACAGAAATATCTTGTGTGAGTGAGGATAAAGAAGCTTGTAAAGATGACTCTGCTAACACAAACACTAAGTGTGTGAGCACTGACGGTGGCGCTCCAGACAGCAGTGTCAGGGACCGCGTGTTAAGGGAGGTAGGATTCACCAGCTCTGCCTTCATCGGTCCAGCATTTCCTCCACAAACAACTGCAGCCGAGTCTGTCATTGAAGACTCGCTGAGTGAGTTTTACAAAGAGCTTGAGAAGATCGATACCCCTGATGGTGCTAATGGTAACCCAGGGAAACAAGATGCAGCTTTTGATCAGCCACTTGTACCTCCTAAATTACCCACCAGCAACAAAACTCAGGATGTTCCTGAGGAGAAAATTGCTAACATGAGGGACTTTGAAGAAACAGATGGCTCCCAAAAAAGCAATGGAAGAAAACAGCCAGCATGGCCTCACTGGTATCAAAATGAGCCATACAATCCCAGGAGGCAGAGGCCAGGCCCGGAGCTGAGCTCTCCCCAGTGGCGTCATCCACAACCACTGGACAGGCCACCATACCCGAGATTTCAGAGCCCACCATTCCCTCACCAACCGCCACCGTATGCATTCCCAAATCCACAAAACCCACCACCACATGTGAACCCTACCTTTCAACATTCAAGCATGGCAAACCGCTTTCAAGAGGAGCTGCCGTTTCCACCTTTTTATAGATTCCCACCTCCAAATGTTTCCAGACACCCCTCTCAGGGATTTTATGGAGGTCCTCCACATCAGTTTGACAGGGATGTGCATGGCTCCAGCTATGATGGACACTCAGCTAATGAAAGTGTCAGGTGGCCTAGAGATAGAAATGAAGAGATCTCTCAGATTAATGAAGATTATGACAGGCTCCAGAGATGTGATTCGGAAAATGAACCTTGGGAGGGACAGCACTACTACCAGCCACGTGACGACAAACATGCATGCCATTCAGCCCTGGTGCTGATCTTGATGCGGGGATTGCCAGGATCTGGGAAATCCACACGTGCCAGGTAAATCTGTGTGTAATCTTAATTTAATTTCTATCCATTTATTCTTATCTGAAATTATAGCTTAAAAGCAGAAGTTTGACACCGATTGTTTCCCACAGGGAGCTGCTCTCCACTGGCCCCAGTGGGATCATTTTGAGCACAGATGATTACTTTGCACACAAAGATGGCTACCACTATGACCCTAGTCTTCTTGGAGCAGCACATGAATGGAATCAGAGAAGAGGTATTGACTCATTACATTTTCACTCATTTAATAGGAGTAAAGCAACCACAGTGCCTCTGTACTGTAGTGGTTTACATATTCATCTGACAAAAAGCAAGATCCCCCGGTCTATAGAGTATTTTAAACGAATGAGCCACAACATTAAAACAACTGAAGTGAGTAATATTGTTAATGTGGTGCAATATTCTGCTGGGAAAACTATGAGTCATGGCATTCATGTGGATGTGTCTTTGATATGTACCACCCGTTTTAACACTGGCAAAGATTGGCACACTGACAAATTACACTAACAGCTCAGCAACTCAAAAAAGAGCCTAAGGCATTCACACGGTCTCCTAAACCTCTTTGATGAGCCCAAAGCAGTTGGTAACCAAAAGGATTCACTGTTAACTTTAATGGTGCCTGATATCACAAGAGATCCCTGGAAGTCCCTAATTGGTTAGTGTTGTTTTTTGTGTGGGTTGGCCTACACAATTTTCAGGCAGGTGGTTTTAATGTTGTGCTAATGTGTGAGTGTGTTTATTTGAAGAGGTGTTTCAGTGGCCTGGCTATCCAGTTAAGTAGGTGACTTTTTCACTGATAATGTGTGAGCAACATATGGGCGAGAAATGATTTTTGAAAAAAAAAATCAAATTAAATGGAACATAAAACAAATTAAACATTTTGGTTTAAAAACAGTTTTAATTTTCTTGCCAGAACTTGTCAGAATCTCTTCTTAATCTTCTCAGCTAGAGGTGCTCTTCATGACGGCCGGTCTCCCGTTATTATTGATAATACAAACATTCAAGCCTGGGAAATGAAGCCATATGTCAAAATGGTAAGTGGCCATACTAAATATTTATTATTATTGTTGTTGTTGTTGTTATTATTGTTATTGTTAGTTAATATTTCATACCACTTTAACTAATCCTTTGAATTTTCCAACTCCTGCATCAGGCTTTGGAAAGCGGATACAAAGTTGACTTTTGTGAACCGGACACCAGGTGGAAATATGATCCTTACGAGCTGGAGAAGTATGATTTCTGACTCATGATATTAAAATGCTGTTAGACATAGTGTAGACTTCACATTCTAACATTATCCTCTTTTTTTCTTTTTCTTTTACCTCCAGGAGGAACAAACACGGTGTTCCTCAGGAGAAGATCGCGCAGATGATGGATCGTTTTTCTTTTCCCATATCCATAGACATTGTCATGAATTCAGAAGAACCGTTCCATGTGAACCAGAGACATCGACCAGAGCAGCCACAAATGATGAGGAAAAAGCCAAATTTAAATAATTTCTAAGACAGTTTAACAGCTTCGTAATTTACCTTGTATGACCATTTTTAGTGTAAATATTGCGATTTTTATAATTTGTACCTGTTTTTAATATATTACTTTGTATACTGTAATTTTTTTGTAAGAAAAGAGAAAAAATATTTTTCTGAGGAAATTAAAATCTGCAATTTAGTATGTAATAACAGACTTTTACAGTATGCGTATTCTTCGCATTACAGAACAACAGTGAAAACCAGGAGTTTGCTCTGTTTTAAATTTATTTTTTTACTCATTTACAAGTTGTTACAATTTTTGGTGAGCTTGATCAGGGATTTATCATCTTTGTTGTTGTTCTCTTTCTTTCTTTCTTTCTTTTTTTTTTTAGCTAGAAGTTGTTTCTTCCTGCGAAATACACCAATAGGCAGATTTTCAGTGCCAAAATAGCCAAATATAAACATTGATATGATTATTCTTTTTTTAGTTTGTTACACTGATGTTAGTGTTGTTCTTACATAATTAAAACATTGTTGGTCCAGGATCAGTGTTGCAACTGACCAGTCCTGTTGTCTGGGTATTTAGTTAGCATTAGCCAAGAAGGTAGCTAATGCTATTAAAAACTGTCAAAAGTAAACCGATATGAGTAGCTAAATTTGGCTAACAGCAAAAATAGCTTGATAATATATTGTTATATAGCATACATTAATAAAGGAAACACTTGAAGTGCTTTGGTATACAGAGGAGTTTTTTTTAACAAAACAGACTGATTCTGATGTCTTTGAGTTAAAGTGTTGGTGCATAATGTTTGAAACCAATTGAAATTTGCTAATTTGAACAGGGTGGTTCCTGTTTTTCTTCTGTTCATTGTGGTTATTAGGAAATCCTTTCCTAAGCTTTGCTGAGTCCAAGTTACCCAAAAAAGTGTGCCTGAAGGTAAAATGAGTGTCCAAAAAGTCAGAGTTAAACAAATCAACTGGATAAAAATCTAGTGTTTCTTGTATAAAACAGATTCTTTGTGTTTCTCTTTTTGGGTGCATGAAAGGATGAAAACGAACCTCATCTTGGCTCCTGGTAAACTTTTAAAAACATGTTTTTTTAAACAAAGGCCTGTAAATCGTAATCAGCATAAACAAAAACTAACCCTGTCAGTGCGCAAATGGACAATATTGTTTCTGTCTGCTGGCAGACTTAAAATTGGTGATCCTGTATTTTGTGTGCTCATTTGTGAAAGCAAAGCAGTAATAGGTATGCCTCCAGTTAAAAACTGTTGCGTCTTTGTAAACACAATATGCCTCACAGACAGTTTGCCAAAGCAGAATAACCCATCTACAGCTGCTGCAGCCAATTACTGTAGGGAAACACTGAGTAGAGACCCTATTACTGTAGAAACTCTGATATAGCGCTAAACACCAAGTGTTGAGAGGTCTTTGTCTGATAGCATTCAGTGTTCATTACTGTGTGTCTCACAGGAAATCACATTTCACCCCTCTGTTCCTGCTGGTGCTCATTAATGTGGCACAGAGGTGATGTTTTGTTGACTCTTTTCCCCCAATCAGTGTTGTGCGGGGAACCAGAAATTTTTTTCTAAACCACAGACTATATAGTTAAATGTGTGTCTGCGGTGTTATATTGGTTGAAAATTTTATGTTTTGAAGAAAATTATGTCCTGTTTTTGGAACTGGGACTAACATGGGACAAGTTGGTATTCGTCTTTGGGATCTTCATGTGACAGATCTGGGTTAACTTTCCTGTTTCTCTGCTTCACATTTTGCTGCACCGTTGTATGCTTAAGAACAGCATACTGATAATTGGATGCACATAAACTGAGATTTAACCCAAATGCAGTATGTGTTGGTTTGAGTTAGAGAAAAGGATCAGTGAAGGGTGAAGAAAATACCAGCGAATGAGAGTGGGCAAAGGATTATCGTCCAGAATGAAATGCCACTGTGAGGTCACACTTTTTACCAAATATTAACTTTCACTGGTTGTAGTTTTAATTCTCCTGAAGGCACTGTTTCCGACTGATGCTCTTCCAGTCTTAAAAATATGTGTTTAGGGTTACCTATTTGTTTTTTAGAATGCAGTATTCAGCATACTGCTGTCTGCAGCTTCCTATCTTTTCTGTAGACGGTTTTTAACGCTACACCAACTTTTTGCATTTAATAAATTTTGGTGTTACAAATTTTCCACAAAAAAAAAAAAAATGCAGGTTGATGTGATATGTAAGATATGCAATAATCTCTCTGTTTCAGTGTTTGTGGAAGTTTTAAGACTGAATCTAAGTCTTGCATAAGCTTGATTTTTGATTTTTGTAAATGATTGCCTTATATGTTTAAAGGGTTAATCTACATGGAACTACAAAAAAATGTCAGTGCTAAACTGTGAAAATAAATGGTAGGAAGGAAACCCATAAATTAGATTTAACTGGTAAATAAAAGCTTATTGAATCTTAAAATGCAGAGCTGGCCTCAGGTATGTTCAGTATTTAAAAAGGCTAAGACGTCTCGTTGAGTCTCCCTAAGATATAATCTGACCTTGAGTCAAGAGAATCAATGAGGAGGCCCTTAAAAGGGGATTTCAAATGGATTTGCTTTCTGTCTTTTGATGTCAGTGCAGCCCTGTCTGCAGTGAAGAGTTAGCAGTTGTTGACCATTTAGCCTATTAGATTTTCTTGCAAAATGGGTGCCGGGGGCAGAAGAACAAGATGAAAAGACTTTAATGAGTAACTCAAGTCAATAACAAAGAAGAGAAACCGTTTTAAATTTAATCTAGACTTCACTTTTTAAAGAGAAATTACACCCTCCAAAAACATTTTCTATAAAATTAAAGGCCCTTTGGTTCCACCCTTGTTAGAATAATAATGCAAACAAGCTTGAATTAGTTATTAAAAGTCTTATCAGACCAGGAAACAGTAGACAAATGTATGTTGTCACAATCCGGCTCAAAATGAAGGCTTCACATAGATGATGTTCATTATTTTAATTAAAGTAATAAAGCCAAAAATAGTATGCTTGATTGTCAGCTAATTAATATGTACGCAACGTCTCGGTGAATTGTAAATGAATGAGTGACTGTATGCATGCAAAAATAAAAAGGAAAACCTGAGATGCTCTGTCTGTCAGTATGCCAGCATGGGGGAGAGGAGCAGAGAAGAGCCCCTGAGAGGTTTCGACAGCCCTGCTTTATAGTGCAACCCTAACTAGGTCAGCTTCACCCACCTGTTACCTAGAAGAGAGGCAAAGACATAGCCAAGAAGGAAAAAAGCTGGTCTTGTGCCATCACTGTAATAGAATAAGATCTTTGAACTTTTAAATCACAAACATCAGTGCTGAGCAGCACAGCTGTCGACTCCCTTATCTTTAATGTAAAAGCTTTGACCTTTGTAATCCTGGAGCTGTTTAACAAGTAGGACCTCGATGAAACTCGGGTCTGAATACTGATATGGAGAGGGTTATAGGAAACAGGCCATTTCCAAAGAAACACAAGATTATTCTGATGTCATAAAATCTTGTTTTGAAGGAGGATTGTCGCAGCAGCTATCTAAAGAGGACCACATTTACACAGAGATTGTAGAGGCAGGGAACTACATGGCGTTTTTATGATTTCTATTGACATTTCTATATCAGGTTCCATTATAAAGGGGAGGAAAAAAAGCACTGAAGACTTTGCAGTGCATTGTTCCTTCTGTAGGGGCAGACTTTCAGTCACTGACCTTCTTCAGGCACACTTAGAAATGATCGTTCTATAAATAGAAAGGATAAGAAGTTATTATCACTGTATTGGTGGCTGGATTTAGCAACTCCAACAAACCCTTATCCAATGGGGTTACAGTGACACTGATGATATTTCTCATGCAACAGCACTGGCCAGCAGTAATTAAAAACTACCTTAGAATGTACAGACAATCAACTGTAACACAATTTGCCTCTCAATTACAGGAAGTCAGGAAACAGGAAAACTCATAATTTAAGCAGGAGTTACCACACCCACACTTCCTCCACCACAAAGTCACAGTCTTTAGTTAACAACAACCAGTTAATAAATACAGCAGCAAGTGTTTTGGTGATGCAGTCTGTAGGGAGCAGGCTTGGACTAAAAGGTGCTGGCTTAAATCAATGAAAGGCAAATACTATGAGATAATGTCTGTCTCTGGGAAATATTTTCTGCTGCAGAAAAATAGAAATCTGTGTGCTGAGGACTCATAAGTGTCCTTGATATATAATCATTATGAAGGATGCTGCCTGTCTCCTAACTGAATTCATGATTAAACAGATTTAACAGAGTGTTTGGAGAGACTAAAAGTAATTGCTGTTGTTTAACAGTTGCTAAACCTCTGCTGAGGGGACATCTGCGTTTCTACTTATTTTCATTAGCCGCCAGTTTAAATGTGTTTGTACTGTGTACTTCTCGGGTGCGGAGGTGCGCGTCATTTTAATGTGAGAAAGCCTGCAGCAGAATGGAGCAAAAGTGTGCTTTGAATGATGATGATGTAGGCAGCTGTGATGAGTGCTCTGTGCTCCCTAAATGGCAGTGATGAACCATAAATAAGTTTCTGCTCTTAAGCATCTCGGGAACAAAAATGGCACATGAATTCACAGCTGACATGGGAAGCAGAGGACAAGGAAAAGTGGATGTGACAGGCTAATGTGCACTAATTATTACCAGAGTAGAAAACACATTAAGTGGCTTAATGGTGTAGAACTAAAAGCTGTTTAATTTTTTTTATTTAGTTTTTAATATATGCAGTTCTTGTGTTATTATAACCTTATCATTGCAAGTGGAAGATCGGGATGAACAGGATCCTGTAGCTCATCGTTTGTACTTGGTGCTAATGAGAGTAAGTGCTATTTACAAAGCAATAAAAAAAATGGGGCCATCATATCTCCTTGAGGAGCCTGTAATAGTAATTAATTAGCAATTAATACCAACATGTAGGTGAAACTGTAAAAAACATCTTATGGATTACTGTCAGTTTCTACTTTAATTGAATAAATGTGTTTTTTGTCAGTTTTTCTTGCAGCTTTGGGTTGAAATCAGGGACTTTATAAAAGTTAAAAGCCATTAAGTGAAATGAGAAACGGGTGAAGCATAAAATGAAGGACCTCATGTTCTACCTGTCACGTTGTTTATTGTGGTTGTCACGTGAGGCTCATAGCCAATGACAGCCCTGCTCTGCAACCGCACAGGGTGTCATCTTTTTACACGCTGAAAACCCATCAGTTGTGTCAAGTTATATACAAGAAGAGCGGATGCTACATGGCGTGATTTTCAAAATAAAAGCGCAAGGGTGTGTCTTGTCATAGAAATCAGTAGTGGGCTGAATAGTAAACAGTAAAAATATATGAACATCCAATAACTGGAGAAGGAGTAGGATCTTTTAGATACATATCATGAACGTGGATTACCCATTTTACACAAGTACAATTTTGATGGTTTTAGTTCTGCCTAAAAGTATTTCCAAAAGTTGGTATTAGTCTATCAAAGTCAAATGAAGGAGCATTGCATCATCTATAATACAGAGGTACAATATCAAGCTTAATTTCCATCAAACAGCAGATGAATTATTGTTCCCATAATTAATTATTCACGAGTTAGTGTAGCCATGTGGCATTGTTTCTGTTGTATAGATACTGACTAATTGGTTTGGGCATCTGACACGAGGGTGTCACGAGAGTGGGTGTACTGGATAAAGGATGCTGAACATGAAGCTGCCAGGCAGAAGGAAAAGAGGAAGACGTCAGGGCAGATCCATGTATAGTGAAGGAGGAACAGCAAAGCGTTTGTGTGACAGACGAAAATACTAGTGATAGGGTGAGATGGAAGCAGGTGATCTGTTGTGGCGACCCCTAGAGGGACAAGCTGAAAGAAGAAGATACTGTGATCACTTTTGCAGCTTTATTAATTCATCACCAAAGTTTTTTTTTTTTTTTACTGAGGCACAACTACTGTCACAAACCCTCAGATTTTATGTGGTTTGTATCATTATATTTTTTCTAGATGCAATTTTAGCTCCATCAACTTCAATAGCCTTTAAACTGGAACTGCCTACTAAAATCATGCTAGTTAAACTGCAACATTATCAGTTTAACTATCTTTCAGTAGTCCAGGTATCTTTTTTTTTGTTGTTGTTTAATTCCTTTACCTAATTTCTAACTGTTTTACAGAATTGAATGTGTAGGTTTTGCTAGTTTTACTGGATTATTGTTGGTCCTAATTGTATTTTAAATAATTTCTACTCCATATATTGGTTTTAAATCGTTTTAGTTGTGTATTGTTGGGTTTTTTTTTAACATCAACTTGCTGAATGTACATTTCTTTTATGAGGTTAACATATGGGATTTCTCATTTTCACCAAATCATTGTTACTTTTTTCTTTGAGTTTCGGTCATTGCAGTTGCTCAGTTTGTTGCCCTATTTTGGGTTGCTTTAATTTTGAAACACGTGACCGGAAGTTTTTCCCTATCTTCTCATTGGCTTGACAGGTGTGGAGCTCCCAGTCCTGGATTTGATGCCGTCCTTCGGCCAGTAGACTTCTGGCGGTCACACGCCGCACGTTTTTTTTCTTGCTTTTTTTAATCCGCCGGTACAATGTGGTTGTTGATGAGCTCGGGACCATCTTAAAGAGCACCTTCCTCTGATCCACATGACAGGTGGATCATATAGATCTATCGCATGTGCGGAGAGGGAAGTTTACCTCCACCGACCCGAGGCTAGAGGCGGATAATACCACGGCAGTTTATACGGTAAGTGATTTTGGCAGGGAGGCTGTGCAGTTATTGACACGGATTACGAGAAAGCTGTTTATGAATTGCAAATAAGTTGGTTACATTTTTGTTATTAATGCAATTCAGTATTTAAACTTTAGGCTGGTATACATCAGTTGCACATATATCAATAGAAACTTTGATTTGGACTAAAAGTTGTAGCTCCCCGATACAGAACAAGCCCGGTACCCCACCCATTATTAAATATAATATAATCTAGTAATATAGTTAAATACGGGGCTCATTTAAAAGCTTGGGGAATTAATTGAATTGCAGGTTACTGTCCAGAGATTTCATCTGTCTGCCTTTGAATATATTAACTTGTTATTTACTGCACATTTTACTAATGAGGAGGTCTGGTAGAATAAACCTCAAGATCTCTGCCCACATGTTCACGCTGGCATGCTTCACGGTTAAACCTGCTCTCCTTGGGCTCCCTCTGCTCAGCCGTCGCAGGCTTGTCTGTTCATACAGTCCTAACACCACTACATCACATAAAAGCACAGTGGAGGTCTGAGCTTGTTAACACGGCCTAGGAACGCATATTTAAAGTCACATATTCGCAGAATAGTGTACTCAGTGGCAAATGTTGTACGCTGTGGATCATGTATGATGAAAATATCTAAGTTAATGTCTAAGTTATTGATTACTTACAGAATCTGTGTACAAAAAATGACTAAAGTAATGGCTGATTTTTACCTTTATCCCCTGAATGCCCTGCACCCAGGACAGATCTGTGCACCAGACGTTTTCATCTGATTTAATTTTAGTTCCCATTGTCATTCAGAGGTAGAGCTCTGAGCCTGCCCAGCTGCTGGTTACATAATGTCAGCTGAGGACTGCCACAGTTTAGTGAGCAGAGGGGGAAACTCGAGCGGAATTGAGCACAGACAACACAGAATGAGGCCAGATTACTGCGTTACATAAGGGATGTTTTACTTCCACTTGGCTGAGATGATGCAGATGATGGTGGTCCAGAAATAGGTCTGAGCAAAGGATGCTGCATACAATATATTTACAAACGGTGGAGTGAAGATAAGCTTGTTAATGCACAGAGAATGCTCTGATTGTCAGGTCATAAAGAGAGATATTTGTATTTCATGTAGTGCAAGTCGGGCTTTGTTACTAATATCCTGTGGTAAATGTTTCCAGTAATTTTCATTGTGTGGACACTAAATGGGCAATAGTCTGTATTACATTCAAGGACATACCTAATGCCTTTTGAAAGAAATGGATCCCAAATGTCTGGTGGCTTTCCTCCCTTTTAACCTTAACAAAGCATCCTGTGGGACTGCATGGTTCAGTAGGTTGCAGTGGTCTGAATTACATCTATTAATGTTAATTTCTTTGTAGACAGACAGTCTGTACATGCTTCTGTTGACTGTCCAACCTGAAGTGATAGAAGATTAAGTGGGTTGAAATTTTGTATTGTGCAATGAAGTTACAGATAAACCTCAAAAGTAAACCCATATTTGCTGTGCACGTTGATTTTACGTCATATGTTAGCAGTGAATTTCTGCTGGGATACATTATCACTGCCAGCTCTCATCTATCGCAGCCGATTGAAAACAACTCTTATCTCCCATCTCCGTGTCACACAGAGCGGAAAGTCTTTGTCACATTGCTCAGTACAGGGGGAAAATGAGAAGAGTCTTATGGCACACACAGTCAGTGATTTCAAAGCAGATAATTTGCAAGCAAAAAAGCCAATATTCAGCACTGATTTAACGATCACTTGTTGGTTAATAGTAGTGTGGGTACAAAATATGTTGAAAACAGTTAAAAACAGAGACATCTTCTTTTCTGCTGGCCTTGTCAGGAATCAGCCATTTAATTTTTTTTGCCTTTGAAAGTGTATTTCAATTGTTGATCCGAGACTTAATGAATCCATTTAGGAATTTAAATGGGTATTTGTGGAGAATAGTAGAGTTAGTGTTCCTAGTTGAGGTCAGCCGTATGTTAACAGTATAAGTATGCAACAAATCATGGGCTAAATTTATCCAGGATAAGATTTTTAAGGACAGGGGGGGGTTGAAAGTGTATAATTATTACAGTTTAATTAATTTATTCAGCATTACAAACATGCAGTTTTGTACACATGTACTTCTAAAATCTCCTTGAAGTCAACATGTGATCGAAACTGTTTAGTGTGGGTTCGCTTTGCATGAAATTAATTAAACCACGACACAATAATCAGAAAGATCAAATAAGAACTCTGAATAGCCAGATATTCTTGTCCAGTTCTTTTTGTGGCATATTTTTATCCCCTTCTGTACCTTAATGGAGTGCACAATCTTTCACAGCTATCACAGCACGATGTAACACAGTGGATCATGAATGTTAAAGATGACGAAAACAAGGTGAAACAAAAAGATCCAAAAGAGTTGAATTCATGCCAGAGTCATTGTTTTGGATTTCATTAGTTTTTATGGGTGTGCCTAATAAAGTGGCCAGTGGGGTTAGTGCTTGAGGGAGCCAAAGCAGCAGCACTGCAGGAGCTGTGGGCTGCATCCTAATAAACTGGGATGACTGCAGTGGGAGCTGTGAATAACACAAACGTCACAATTATACAATCCCTGAAATTTTCCATTGAGTTTGAAACTCTAGAGCGTGTCCCTGAAGTTTACATAATGTCGACATTACATACAAATATGCTTGAAAAGAAAACAATAGAAATGTGGGCAACAATGTCCTGTTGTTGTCAAGGTGGTTGCTGTGAGCTGTAGATTTGGGGTTTGCCGCATTGTGTTCATATATATATAAAAACTCAAAGTGGCAGAGTCATTATCCAAACACTAGATGGCCTGAATTTATATAAATATTGTCCAAGAAACTACAACGTAGTAAAAGCATAAGATAGCCAGGCCAAATACTGATAGTATTTATTTTTGTTTGTTGGTTTACTACACTTTGCTCATAAAAGCTAATTTATTAAAAGTATTCATTGCACTATTTTTAAAGTTATCACTTATGATGTAGTTCCAAACCAAATATAATATTGGATCCTGTGAGTACAATATTGTGCATGAAAAGGAAAGTACCCACAATTGTGCATCAACCTAAGCTATAACATATTGATATTCAGTACTGCAGTGCTGTCAGTGCTTTATTTCCATGGAAATTTAAAGTCTTTCTCAGGATTTATGAAGGTCACATTAGGGAAATGTACATCTTACAACAAAAGCTAAAGCTCAGACCTTCCCCTGCATGTGACAGTGAAAGAAATGCTGCGATATATAAACCCCAACAGCAGCATAATGCTTACTTACAGAGTGTGAAGGAATCGATGAAAATCGCTCACTCAAACATGATTCATGTTTGTTTTGCATCCTGTTACTGACACAAAAGTGATTTATGTGTTGACCTTTTGATTCGCCGTTACTGTAAAACCAATTTCTCACAGCTGCTGTGGACATGGACCTGCTAAGAGCTTGGTGAGATGAGGTGTGCCTATTTGCGGTGACTTGGTTAGTTAATTTATATCCCGTAGTCTGTGTTTTTCTGCAGTTACAGACTCAAAGTGACAAATTATACCTGACTTGTATTGGATGGATGTGAGAGAGTGCACTGATGCAGCTGGTACTTGAAGTACAAAGCAGAGGGTCTGATATTAAATTACCACCTGACAGATGTTTGAGTGTGTCCGCTGATTATGGTTTTGAGCTGACCTTGTGGGACCTTGACGAGCATGCAGAGGGGGTCTCCACTGTGCTGTTTCCATTTAACAAGTCCACACTATCACAATATTTTCTTTTTCATAGTGAAATTAACAGTTTAATGGAAATAACCAAAAAGACTCTCTTCTCCTCGCAGTCATGATGCTCTGAGGCCACTGCATGAGGCCGCCTGGGCGAACATGATGGAGGAGGCTGCCAGCCAGCTTGAAAGAGATCATGTACACAATGTCTACGACAAGATTGCTCCATATTTCAACGACAGCCGCTATAAAGCCTGGCCGAAGGTACGGCAGTTCCTCCTGGAACTGCAGCCTGGGAGCATCGTTGCTGACATTGGTGGGTCTCCAGCAGTAATGTGATCCTGAAAGTCCAATTACAGCTGGCTTATATTTTTTGTGTTATGTTGTAGCTGACTGTCTTGTCTTTCCAGGTTGTGGTAATGGTAAGTATCTCCACATCAACAAGGACGTGTTCAAGCTGGGGTGTGACGTTTGTCGCCCCCTGGTGGATTTTGCCTGGAGCCAAGGACATGAGGTCCAGATGTGTGATGGGCTGCATTTGCCTTACAGAGACAGCTGCTTTGATGCTGTGCTCTCTATTGCAGGTAATGGTCAGAACTATAAGCAGTTATTAAAGATGAGATAAGAGGCTTTAAAAAAAAAAAAAATTCACTCAGTAACAGATCACTCCCTTCGTATGCATGAGCTCAAACGTCGCAGCCGTCATCTGCCTCAAATTAAGTTAACACATATAATGATAAACATCATATTACCACAAACTTGCGTTGCCAAGCCAACAGTGTGAAAAATAATTATTGTGTCCTACCAAAAAAAAAAGTGTAATTAGGTCCAAACCGAACAGCTGCACTATTAATTTATCTTGCATTATACACACAGTGTACATGACACCTCATATATCCATGCTTAATGCTGACAAATTCATGTTTTTGTCACAGTCATTCATCATCTGTCCACCAAAGAGCGTCGTATTCGAGCAATAAAGGAGATGGCTCGCACTCTGCGAGTGGGTGGACGCATTATGATCTACGTGTGGGCCATGGAGCAGAAACGTCGTAAATTTGAGAAACAGGACATCTTTGTTCCTTGGAACCCGAATCCTCAATTCCTTCCAGGCCTCAACAAACCGAGGAGGAGAACCACAGCACAGAGTGTGAGCGAAGCCATAGACAACACTGAAAAGCACAGGAAGGTTAGAAGCACATCCTCTGTGGCAGACGAAGAAGATCTCGGTCGCACTACGCCACAGCAGAGGACACACAAACTGTGGTTCTTCTCCAGGTCTCTTGATTCTGTGTTCGACTTCGGGAGCTTGGGGATCTCCCGTTCATCCTCCAGAGACATGAGCACTTTATCTTCACCCACAGGTGAAAATGAGGGGAACAAGTTCAACCTGAGTGGGAGAGGACGAGGGCTTATCAAGCAAGTCTCAAGTTTCTTTTCTCCTCCATCTGTGATTGGATCAGAAGAGGATGTCTTCGTCACAGAGCAGCACAAGGGACCGAATAATTCTGGAGGCAATGGCACCACTAACAACAGCAGCCCAGTGTCTTTAGTCCAGGAGTGTGGCTCTCTGGCTCTACCAGATCTAGTCTCCTTGCAGGGGGAGGACCTAAAGCAGTCTGAAGATGAAAGAGATGGAGGGCTGCTGGGAGAAGAGCTGCAGGAAAGCACACAGAGTCCTCAGGGGAGTGAAGGGCAGGTGGAAGACTCCTGCCTGAGGTACTACCATGTCTTCAGGGAGGGAGAGCTGGCAGAGCTGATAGAGAATCATGTCGAAGAGCTTCATGTGAAACACACCTACTTTGATCACGCCAATTGGTGTGTGGTGGCAGAGAAAATTCAGGTATGGAAAATATGACCGGAACTTGTCATATTTGAGTTCACTTTGCATCGCCTCTGCCTCAAGTTTTAGCACTGAATTCCACATGTGAGAATAATGACATTCTTTTCATTTAAATGTGCAAATGTAGCCATTGTTGAAGGCCTAGGTAACACTAACATTCTCCAGTGCTGTAATTCTCTCGTGAACTGTTTAAAAATTAGATTTTTATCCATGTATTTATTTATTTATTTTAATCTGGAACCAGCTATATGTCAGACCTTTTGGAAAGCAGCAAACAGATATTTTATGGAAGTGTTCAACAGTGGCCGTTACTGTATGTTGTACCAGATTTTTTTTTTTTTTTTTAACTATTTATTCTTTTTCAATAAATCTACAGTGTGTCTTTTAGAGTCAGTGTTTTGTTATTTAACCCTAGTGGGCTGCATCACAGCTATTGATTTGTATTTTAAAAGAACATTTCTTCTCTTTGTGCTTTAAATACCAGCAAAAGAGAAATGTACAAAGCTACAGTATACTCTTCCCTCTGCTGTTATCTTTTAATATATTGATTTCAGTAGAGAATTCTTTCTTTCTTTGTGTCTGCCCGTTTTAAAATCGCATGCTCCTTATCTCTCATTAAAAGGAGCCAAATTTGCAGCTAGTATCAGCTGTGGACTTCTTGGTAACGCTTCCTGTGAAACTGCTCGTGCGTACTTTTTCATTGCACTCTCATACAAGTTTAAAATTGTGCAGAATCTCTTCCAAAACATTAGTGCCATTTTCTTGTTGTTTTACTCTACAAGTGTTCCAGACAACATGTCGCCAGTGGGCGTGTCTGTGTGTGCGCCTTTGATGTTGATATTTGCAATAGTGGCATTGTGTCTTGTAACAATTTGGTATGTCTCAGCAAATCAGAAAACTGCCTCATGTACTGTGAATAAACATTGCACTCTATCACAAGTATATCGCTGCTTGATGTCAGTGAATGACATAAGAATAGGTGAGACTTGAAAGACTGTTTATATCCATTGTGGTGCATTTCTTTATCTGTATAGTTTTTGTGGACCAACTAGGTTTGTCTTAAAAGTGGCAAATGTCTTATGTGAGCTGATGTAAATACTTTTTGTTTTTTTTATTAAATTTGTTTTTGTTCATGGGTGTTGTGTTGCTTTTACTCCCATTAACAACAAAGATCTGTTCATGTACATTTATTTCCAGAATATTTAATTGTCACACAGGTACAATTTGGTAAATGGTAAGCTAAAAGTCTTTATAGCCAACTTACACATACTATACTAGAATCATCACCAACATCCAAATGAAAGCCTTTTTATTTGACTTGTGAGGATTTTTAAATAATTCTTTCACATATAGTTATGTGAAAAAGATTTCCATAGGACTCTATGCAGTCTATACAGTAACTTAATTATTTTACTGTATGACTGTATTGGTCTCTCACATTGTAGTGAAATCCTGGCCCACTCTTCTTTCTAATATTGCTTCAGTTCCATTAATGTTTAATGGCATTTATTTATGCACAGCTCTTAAGAGCCACACCACACTAGCATTTAAATCTAGTCTGGGTCACTATAAAACCTGATCTTTTCCTTTTCAGACATTTTATTGTAGATCAAGGTCGACTCAATGACCACAAGGTGCCCACATCCTGTGGATACAAAACAAACCCAAATCATTACCCCTCCACCACCGTGCTTGACAGCTGATATGTGGTCTTTGCATTGGCATGCTGCGTTTGGTACCTAAACATGGTGCTGTCCATTATGGACAGATATCTCTACTTTAGTCTCATCTGTCCAGAGGACATTGTTGCAAGTTTATTTAGATGCAGCTTTGCAAATCAATTTTTTTTTTCTAATTGCATTGGAATGTAAACATTTCCAAAACTACCCGAGGCTTGTAAAGTTTGCAGCTCTTAGTTTTTTATGCCAAAAACAAAAAAAAAAAAAATCCTCCCTGAGAGTTGCATTGTCTAACCTTTGAGTGAATTTTGTGGAATTCCCACTCCTGGTAAGATTGTGGCATTAACACGGAGCTGAACGCTCCAGACCAGCAAACTAACAGAAACTCTGCTTTTGTGTTTTTGACCAATTAATCAAGAGCATTTGATAAGCAGCACCTCTTGATTCCTATATAAGCAGTTTTTCCACAGGACTGTATTGAGTTCCATGAAAACCTTCTTTTTCACATGAATGTAAAAATATGTTGTTATGGTGGCTGTGATGTTCCTACAACAATATAATTGTAGTTACAAGACCATCATTGCAACAAACCAAAAATGAGTGAAATAATAAGTTCTAATATGTGATCGCGTAAGATGTATCACTCCTACAGTTAACCTTAACTGTGTACATTAAATAAATATGCCAAAGTAACTGAAGTACTGGTCAGTTTCTAATACATTTTTGTAACTTTCCCAATGACCATGGCATTGACTCTCAAATATCAGCTACCCACTGAGGATCCTCTTGATTAGGGAGAGAAGTTTTACATACCACACTCCCTCCAAACCTGAAACATGAATAGCAAGATTATAATGAGAACTCTTTTTTTGAACTAATCATTTATGTACATGGAAGACTTGTTTGTCCAATTTTATCTGCTGTGTTTCATTTACCTGAGTTGCTGCTCTGTGGACGATAGAGTGTCTGAGTGCCAGTCTATCGATGTCTCTCGAGTATCCTCCACCAATAACAGCAGCGATAGGGACACCTCTTTTCACCACAGTCTTCAGCACAAACAAATCTCTCTGATAGAGCCCTACGAGACACTTAAAGTCATTCAAAAAGTCTGTAAAGCTGGGCATACACTGTGTGATTTTTTCAGTCGCGTTATTCAGCTTCTGCTCAAACTGCACGATTGACTTGCAGGGGTTAGAAGTTCGCAGGTCACGATGCAGGGTCTCACACTATACGGCCCGATGCTCTGATGCGACCTGAGTGCTCACACTGTGCGTCCATATCATGAAGGTTATAACAGAAATTCTGTCGCTCGCTCTCCCTTTCTCTCCCTCTGTCTCCCTTTCACTCACACAGACACGCACACCACCACCATCAACTTTGCTAAATTGCTAATGAAAAACATTGATCAGGCAGCTGTGATTGAGCAGCAGTGTAGATCCAACTATTTTCACGGTTGTTGTGGTCGTGATCATTTTGTGAGGCCACATCGAAAAGGCTCGGATGAGTTCTACAAGTTGTGCCTCCATCGCTTGTGTCCAGATCACACGCTGCACTACCGCGCTACTCCGTCTTTTTCACCGACATTTATGTGTTTGCGCGTGCGCAGTGTGAGCGGCTGCGGTGACACCCTCACGACGGTCGGGAGGATTTCAAACATGTTTGAAATCCTCCGATCGGGAGGATTTCAAACCTGTTTGAAATCCTCCCGACCAAGCGATTGATGATCGGGAGCTGGTCGTGAGGTGTTAATCGCTTCTCGTTACCCCACGTATACTACACGATGCACGACGCACGATGAAGGCCAAACTCAGGCCGATCACCAAAACGGTCGCACGACTCAAAAATCGGTTCAAAATGGGCCAAAAATCGCACAGTGTAAGCCCAGCATAAGTGATTTGAAGGTAAAAACACCTGGGTGTAAAAGAGAATGGCTCACCTTGGTCTGTCAGGCGAAGCCTTCCGAGTTCATCTTCCCAGTGAGGATCAACCCCTGCGTCATACAAAACCAGGTCTGGGCAAAAGGTTTCCAGCAGCCAGGGAAGGTGGGCTTCAACTGTTGGGTACACCATCAGACATATTAGTGAGTTTTCAAAAGCATCTTCAATGAAAATCATCTTAACGTACAGAGAAAAACAGTAGTTTCAAAACCAGCAAGGACAAAAACAATGTATAAAAACCTCACAATTCTCACAAATTGAAAACAGTAGTGCTAGAATTGCAATTCAGTGATTAGATATTTATTAATATGGAAAGTATCTACATACCTGTGGAGAGGTAATCCTTGTCCTCCAGCCCATCCTCCACACTGATATCTAGGTCGCTCTGTTGTTTACGGAGTGGGAAGTTTTTCCCACAGTGCACTGAGAATGTAAACACAGAAGGCTCCTCTTTAAAGATGAAAGCAGTGCCATCACCCTGTAGGAAGTTTGACACATGAAAAAAAGTTTCGTTTCTCAACAAAGACAAATGCTAATCCACAACAGAGACTAGTGTACTCCACCTGATGAACATCTAGATCCACAATGAGAACTTTGCGTTTAGTCGGAGAATTGTCCATCATGTATTTGGCTGCAACTGCAAGATCATTGAGGAGACAAAACCCCGAACCATAGCTGGGAAAAGCATGATGAGTTCCTCCTGCTGTGCTGCAAGCCAGACCCCTCTGCAGAGCGACTTCAGCAGCTAGAACAGTCCCGCCTGGCAATGAGAGAGAACGTTAACAGCAAACATAATGCAAACTTTCCGGGTCACGTGCACGTCATGCATTTCTCTCACCTGTTTCATATCGACAGCGCCTTACTATGCCTTCACTCCAGGGAAAGCCTGTCCTCCTTTGCTCTTGCTCACTTATTTTCCCATTTATGAAGTTGTCCAGGTAGTCCTCGGTGTGCACACAGCTCAGTAAATCCTTAGAGGCAATTTCAGGGACCCACACCTACTGTAAGAAAGGAAAAAGCACATCAACAGGAAAATGTGCTTTCCAATAAATACTACTACTACTTTTATTAGCAGCAGTGATATTCACTATTAGTTGATCTTGTTATATTTAGTAATTGGATGTCTGTAAATCATAAAAAGTCCAAGTGTTTTGTCGAAAAAAACAATGCTTGTAGTGACACACATGCAGGAAAAACGTATTATCTGTCATTTATTATCAAATAACCGATTACACTCACAGGCAGACATCATAAAAGTGTCTCGCTCACCTGTTTCTCTGTAATGACCTGATCTCTGAGCAAACACTGTAAAACCCGGGGAAACTTGCCCATTGGAAACCTATGATTGGGTGCGAGGTCACACACATACTTGCTGTGATGAACTACTGGAAGTGCGCTAGATTCGTGTCTCACCTGCGAGATGAAAAAGGTGAGTTTTATAATGCACCCACTGCGGCGTTCAAGGGAAAAAAAATACTTCACTTTGTTTAAATCATCAGACAAACTTCTTACTAGTTCAGCATGGAAGCACCTGCAGGAGGTGAGAGCTTCACCAATCAACCACGCGACTTTGGAGCGAGGTCCTTTAGAAAACAGTCGCTTTATGCAGGTCATTTCTCAGACGGGAAGCGCTGAATGACAGTCGCTTACTTAAGACGGGAGAATGCTACATTATACACAGTTACGATGTTATGAAACGAGACAGGAAGTCCATGAAGTGTCCCGTCTGTACTGTGTAACGGGATGCTTGGCTGTTACAGCGCCTCCTCAATCTACTGCTGCCATCTTCTGTTATGGAGTGCAAATAACTTTCTGTGCTGGTGTCACGGTTTCTTTCTACTGCTTTGTTTTCTACTATAGTACAACTTGATGGTGAGTATTTTTTTTTTAACCAGTTGTATTCTATTTACACGTATATACTATTTCAGTATTATGCAAACATTTTGAACCACCGCTTAATGTTTTATCATTTGCTAGGATAATGTGTGCAGGAGAATAACCACCTTTATTCTTAAACACAGTCTGAACTCTCTCGGTAATATAAGTAGTCTTCACAAATAGCGGTCCAGGTTTACTGAAGGACATTTTAAATTTTTTTTTTTTTAGTTGGCTGGTTTTTGTTCTATTTTCTATCAACATGACCCCACACTGCTTTAATAATGTTGAGGAGAAGCCATTCCATCACTGATAGTGATCCATTATGTGTTTTTCTATCCAGGTGTGCTTTTACTGCATTAGGATTGTGCTTAGAACGATTGTCATGCTGAAATGTACTTCTGATGACTGTAAACACTCATTGTTTTACCTCTCTCATTTGGGTTCATCACTCAATAAGAGCTGCCGTCACTGATTTTCAGTCCAGTCCATTTGTTGGGTAATTTAGCATACCTCAGCCTTTTCTCCCTGTTTCCCTTCCTTAATAATGCCTTCTTGATAACCATCCTTCCACTCAGACCATTTATGATGAAGCTTCAGCAAACAGTAAATGGATCGACTGAAGGACCAAATGTGTTTCTCAATATCTCTCATGTCCTGTATCAAGTCTTATTGTTTCATATTTCTTAAGGACATGACTTGCAGATACTGTTCATCTGGTGGGGATAGTTTTTTTAGGCCTGCTACTTTTTTCTGCTCTCCACTTGTCCAGTTTCTTCATTTTTAAGGACACACTAAACAGGATGTGTCCTTAAAATACTATTTAAGTCCTGTCAGACTGTTTTATCTTTGTTATTTTTCATAGATTCAACTAAAGAAATGGAATCGGTGTTTATGTGACAGGCTGCGCATAACAAAAAATATTTAATTTAAAATTGGTTCTCTAAAATTATCTGCTATGTGAGGAAAAAAACACTGGTTTATCCCTTAAATTAGGCACCTCTTTCTCAAATCAGTGTGATCAACAAACAAACAAACACACAAAAACGTTCCTCTGAAAATGGGTGAAAAAGCAAAACTTTGAAAAACCTTCAGAAAGCCTCAGGAACTATTGCTTAAAACCAATTAAAAAAAACAAAACAAGAAAGCCAGACTCCTTGGAAACAAAATATTAAGAAAGAGGGGTGGAACAAGATTTTTGTACTGTCGTGTGCCTATGTATATGGGTTATTAATGTAACATGCATGTTTCTGTTTAAAATAATTAAATTAAGTACTTCTAAGAACTTAGTGTAGAAATAATATATATATAATTTAAAACTTCAGGTAGGCAAGTACAATTTCCATTTCAGTCATCACAACCAAGCTAAAACTAGAAAAAGCATTAAATGTTTCTAAAACTCTTTATTTTCTTTTATTTGCTTAAGGGTTCATATGAGTAAAGGTCAGTATTGCAGGCCATTCAAAGCCATGTGAAAACAAGTTTTTTGTTTGTTGTTGAGGGAACCATGATGTTACCACATCTGGCTCAAATCCACATCTTGTTCTCCTGATGTTGTAGTTTAGTCGTCATCCAGTGAGCAGCATCTGCTGAAGTAAGCTGCTCAGATTCCTGAGTTAGGGTCAGAAAACAGATGGATTGGCTTGGCCAAAGCTGAATACACATTCTTTATGTGGCTGACTGAATGCCATCTGCTGAAAAAACTAAACAAAAACGTGAGTCTGTTATATCCTGTTTTTTAACATACAAACCTTTTTTGATCAAACATAAGTTTTTAGTTTTCTACCCACTCACTGCTCCTCCTTTCTACTATATTTCCATATAACGGCAGGGGTAATTGTTTTGTTTCAACTTCCTCTCCGATGTTTATCTGTACCCTGACCATCTTTAGGCAATCCTCCTGTGTCCTCCTTTGTTCCCACTGTCAGCTCCATGTCAGCACGCCGTGAACTGAGGTGGTTAATCATAGTGAGAGAGTATCATTTATGGTGTCACAGCAAAATCATGTCAGAGCCTGAGAGATTTACTGTCTTCACTCCCACATGTTCCAGTTAAAAGTTGCAAAAGGGCTCTGTGGCAAGTAAAGTATTACAAATTTCTTTCTTTTTATAGATGTAAAATGTGATAATTTAGCTAAAAAAATACTACAGTGTTCTTGTCACTGTACTGTCGTGGATTTGAGCTGCTTTTGTGTCTGGTTTTACCTCTCTGGCTGTCTGTCTTACATTGCTTGCAGGCAGCTCAGGGCACCGTCTGGCAGACTGCTGGCTCTTCATGAATATGTGTGTGTGTGTTAGAGAGAGAGAATTGTCTGGCTGATTGGGGTTAGCACAGCCCCCTGAGAGTGGCTACTGTGCTCACTGATAGATAAGAAATAAGACGAGCATGCTGGCCTCAGGTGCAGAGGGGAAATCTCTTCATAATAGAGAGAGGAGATTAGAGAGGTAAAATCAATCACTGACTTCATTCCCGTTAACAGGCATTTCGAATAGAGAGAGATGAAGGTGGCTGTTCTTAATTGAAAGACTCCGATATATCTTGACAGAGGGATTGTGCTGGCAATAAAGGTTATATTAATTTATTATGGCGGATTTTCTTTTGCTTTTGCTTTTGCTTCGGTGTTTTGCTAAATTTCATCTCGTCATTGTAAAGACCATGTGCTCAGTCTTTTATGACAAATCACTTGTACATGTGCTGCATGAGTGTTCCAGGCATCCAGTGATTTCTATTAATTTCCCTACAGTATCAAAAATCTACTAGCATATTTGCTGAATTTTCTATTTGCTGTGAGGTGCAGAATGAGTAGAATTCTGGGATTTTCAGTTATTTATTATTTTCATGGTCACTTTGATCCTGAAGATTTATTTTTATGTGTTTCTATTTTATTTAGAGCTTTTTGTGTGTTGTACTGGAGTACTGGGGGGAGCCCAGTCAGAAGCACCCAGTTCGACCTATACAGTTTTAATGAGTTCATAATGGCCTCGGGTCCTAATTTAAAGTATTGCTCACTCTCAGGAAGCAGAGGCACTCTAGCAGACACTGGGAAAGAGACTGTTTTCAATTATTAATGTGGACTGTACAGAGATGAAAGCTGCAATTTGTAAAGAAAAGCATATATTTTGAGCAGCTGGAGCTTTTCAGTATCGAGTTTGCATGTTCTGCCTGTGCCTGTGTGGGTTTTCTCCGGGCACTTCGAATTCCTCCCTCAGTCCAGGGACATCCATGTTAGGTTAACTGGTAATGGAGGAATGGATGGATTGAGTATATGTTTTCATTTTACACAACATGCAATTGTTTTTAGCTTCTCTGATATGTAATTGCTGCTTAAATAATAAACATTATTTGTTATTTGCTGTGTGTTATTAGGATGAGGGCTAACAGTCCAAATATTCAGTTTACTGTAAGGAGGACTAAGAAAACAGTAAATAATCACATTTAAGCAACTAAAATCAGGATAAATAAAGAATTTTCTCATTTGATTCTTTAATTCTTTTTCATTTTCAGGTTTATTTTTTTTTTGTTGGGCACTGTAATCATGCGAAGTGGACCAACATGCAATAAAACATAAATTACATTTAAAAAACATGTTAAAATACTGCACACTTGATATTTACTGTGATTTATTTTAGTTCTAAAACAAGTTCTGGATTGCTGAAGACCAAGAAGACTGTAACAGCACTGACAATGCATCAAATACTGCAGTGTATTACTTTGAAAATCCATCCATCCCCACTATCATATTCAGGTTTACCAGGGTCGAGGGGTTGAAACCTGTCATACAGCGAGAGAGAGTGAGAGAAAATGAGAACCACATTGTGAAGTATGATATCCATGACTTAGATCAGATGTTAGAGTGTGCAAACACACTTCTGTAGTTCTGCAGTATTTTTCACAAGTGAAGCAGAAAGCAGAGTTGACACGCAGCTGTGAGCTGCAGTCTGCTTCAGTGCAGCTGTTTTCAAGGCTTGCAGCTCCTGCATCTCATTGCCAGCAGCAACAAAGAAAGAAGCTGACAACTGCTGGCCTTTGATCTGTTTTTCTCTTTCTCTCATCAGGCAAAATAAGAGCAGGTTGACTTAAGTAAGAAAGCCTTTCTTCCTCATTGTGGCATAAGTTACAATATGTTCCTTGCTTTGAAAGCAAGGTTGGTTTTTTCAACTAAAAAAACAAAACAAAACAAAAAATGTCCCCCGAATAACATTTATTATACACAAATGCATGATCAATTTTATTCTGCACGCAATGTGTTTTTAACCAAATGAATAACCCTATCATCTCCAAATAGCCCTGTCATCTTGGCATGTATTTTCATGTTCCTTTAAGCAGCAAACGTGCTAGTTGCCTAACCCCAGGAGGGGAGTGTGTGGTGCAGTGTTTGCATCAGACACTGGATTTGAACATACCTGTCAATTACACAACAATCACAACATCAAGCCCACAAACCCCTCTGTGCGCACCCTCCACCCCTCAACTCGGAGCGGAAAGAATTCTTTGGTAGATTGCGAGCGCTTGTAGAGCATGTTGCAGCAGGCGAGAGCAGGAGTGGTTATTGGATTGAATTAATTTGTAGCTGCTGTTTCTGTATGATATTGACGGCCTGTTGCTCGGTCCCTCCGAGGCAATCCTCAGGTCACACGAAAAGTATAATGGACTGACTCCTCATCCAGTCATGTGTTCCTATAATCACATACATCCAGGTGAGGCAGGGTGTGTTTGGGCTGTGGTATAATTTTCTGTCGTTTCACCCAGTGTTTACATTTTTCCGTTCATTATCTTCTCAGTATTCCCTGGCATCGCTCATTGTTTGGGAATGTCCTTACAGCTGTTACCCTGACTAATTCTTTCTGTGTGGCTCTCCTTTGTTAAGCATGCTGCCCATATGTGTTGTCAGAGCTGTTGTGCGTGAGCCAATGAGCCAAGATTTCATGAAATGGAGCATAGCCAAAAATATAGACACACAAATATTTGCCAGCGGGGTTACAGTTGAGGTGTGAATGGAAAAGCTCTTGATTTTGAAGTCTCAGCTTTTCAACTTAAGTGGAAAAGATTTGATCAATGCAACAATCTACTGGTCACTAAATCTGAATATTTAACTCTATTTTAAGATAGATATAAGAAGAGAATAGTCTCTGTTGCTGTTTTATCAGCAAAAAAAAGCTTAAGCAACTAACAACACAGGATAACATCTGCTATCACACACTGATGGCCCTCATGGGGGCATTTCAAGAACAGCTGTTCTAATTCATTCAAGAGAGTGTGTTTTATGTCAGAGGGGTGGCTTTAAGATCCGGGATCTGCTGATGTTGCCCTTTTTTTTTTAATGAACTCCAAAATACTGATGAAATATGAGAGCTACTTTCAGCTCCCTTATTTCCATATTTGAGTTGGCAGATTTTCTTTTTTTTTAATGGTGGATGCCTTTCCTAACACAACTCCAGTTGGATTTATGTCTTCTCTCAGGACTGAGTCAATGCTATTTTGATTGCAAAGCAAACATGTAAACTGCAACACTACTGATGAAATATGAGTTTTTATTGTAATAAAAGGATACTCATCCCCAGAGAAGTTGGTAAGCTGTTCACGTGCACATTAAAGTCTTTAACCCTCACCTCACCCGTCAGGCTTCATCATGCATGCTGTCACCTGCTTAGTGAAAACATAAATTTCTCCTCTAAAATGGTTATTACGTTTGATTTCTATAATTATCCAATTTGTTCCCTGTAGCTCTTGTGTTTTGCTTTTTTTATAGCTGGTATTTTAAAAATTATCTCACAGTTATCCACATCTTAGTTTTTCTTAGATCAATTCAGGATAAAATGTGCAATTAACACTACTGTCAATATATTCCCATTCAAATTGTGAGCACACCCCCATGCTTTTATCAGTCTTTGGAGGCTATAATTCAAATCTGATCAGGAGGGGAAAAAACAGTCTGAAAACTGGGCTCCTTATTATCTCTGCACAGCTTTTACGGGGTAGAGCTAAAGTGTAGCTTCATGTGATAATGCAGAACATCTGCCCATGTTCTTTGGTATGCTGTGAATCTGTAGGGGAGTCAGAAAGCAGCAGAGATATTGTGTCAGACTGCGGTATCGCTGGAATGTTTTCTAATGATGTTTGTGTTTTATATTGTATCTGTCTGTTGCCACAGCTCCGTACAGTTTGCGTTGCATAAAATGCGTACAACAGCAATGCTTTATGTTATCAGTGTTGCAGAAGCAGATAAATTATTAATTTTCCATACTGATGCTGTTAGTGTTTCCTGTCTCTTGATCTGTGTAGCAATAGGACATTTCATTGCTGGCAGGCAAACCTACCACCATACAGCCACATGTTTCAACAACACAGCTGGCTCCATTTTCTTTCCCTCACTTTAATCTCACTAAACAATGTGAAGATCACAGCATCTTCAGAGTGTCTGTCTCATCTTGACAGCCATGTTGATATCGCTGATAAGGGGAAGAGAGAGAGAAGAGACAGCAAGTGAATGTGTTTCACCTCATACAGTGTAAATCATCCTCACAAGTCATAAATCTCTCAATATCTTGACATCACTACGTGTATATCATTGTTACGTGTGAAAATATAATTACAGGTGATGTTTGTACCTGTGATCCATAAACAGTTCTCTATATATTTCGTGTTAACTCCAAAAAGTAGAAATAACTACATTTAATTAGTTCTAAAATGATCATGAAAAGTTTGAAAGTAAAAAATAGATCATTCAAACTCCCATGTGCAGCATGTAAAGGATATTTATTTGGAGTTTTTATTTAGTAAATATAAATGGATATAAAAAAATGTTATTGCTTTTTAGCACTATGGGGTTTGGATGACTCTTTTGACAGTTTTTTCACATGACTGTGTGAACTCAAAGGCAAATCTTTACCCCAGAAAGATCTTCCAAAACCTTAGATTTGTCAGACTGTAATGTTTCTAAAAGAGAGAACAGAAAAACAGAGTGATCATGAACTCCTCCAGTTTCAGTCTCTTAAACATCCAGCTGAAGTGAGTGATGAACAGATTGGTAATCTGTCTCTCTGATTGCTCTGTAAATCTGCCAGAAGTATCAGTAATATCCTTTTTCACTCACATTTGCTTCTTTCTGGAGGGTTTGGCACGTAACGCCTCCGCCTGCTGCCTTGGTGGAATTCCTGCCATCTCGAGTAGTTTGCTTTGCAAGCCTGACACATCCCTCCCCAGACCTGTCTTGACATAGTTGTCATAGCAGTGATCTGCAGTGGGAAGCCTTGTCTTGTTTCCACTTTAACAAGCTCTGCGTATGATTGCGGGTCCAAAAGTTGCACTTAGCTTTGGTACTAAACAGTTGAATGTTTCTGGAACCACTAGAATGAAGAAAAAAGAAACTCCAATGGCTACACGGGCCAAAAACATGACTTCTTGGACTTGTTAGTATAAAATCACTCAAGTGCAACAATTCTTTGAATTTAAAAGCCTAGTCAAATTAAATGAATTTTCATTGGCTAAAGTCATAAATTGCCTTAAACAATCGGAGTTCTGCCTTGACATCCAGATGGTAGGATCAGAATTCTTTGCAACCAAGATGAAAGCTTGGATCCATCCTGCCTTGTATCAGCAGTTTAGGCTTCTGCTGCTGTAATGGTGTGGGAGATATTTTCTTGGCACCTCAGTGCCAAATGAGCATCATTTAAACACCACAGCCTACCTGATTATTGCCAGTCCCTTTATAACCACAGTGTGACCATCTTCTGATGGCTACTTCCAGCGGGATAACACAGCACATCACAAAGCTCAAATCATTTCAAACTGGTTTCTTCAATATGACAAGGAGTTCACTGGTGACTGCCACCTGATTTCAGTCCAATAGAGCAACTTTTTTTTAAAAACATACTCGGTTTTTTTTGTTTTTGTTTTTTAAGTTATGCATGCTTTTTTAAAAGCATGACCATTTTGACTGAGAGATGAATGGCCAGGTGGGTGTAGCTGCTAGCTGTGTGTTAGACCAGTGTAAAGTGACTACTGTAAATATACAAAGATATGCTCCCTTTTGTTTCCTCTCTCCTGTTTGGGATCCTGATTCTGACTTTCATTCTAGGTTAGCGTATGAGATCTATCTGACTGTTCTCTCTTCCACTGGCCTTGGACTGTTCACCTGCTCTGATGGGCCTCTCCCCGTTCCTCTTACTTATTCTTTCCTGGATAGATAGCACATATTCTGCTTCATAGTTACACTTGTCTGTTTCAGCTGTATGTACTCAACCAAGACAAGAATATCAAAAAATTTCATTTTTATGAATCAACTTGACAACCACATGTGACCCAGAAATAAGCTATTGTTGTTTTGACCTATTATTATTACCAAACAAGCTTTAAGACTTTTCATGGAGAGATTTATTGGGCTATACTACTTCCCTTTTATGATAACTTTCAAACACCAAAGCTCTTGTGTGCCTCCTGTAACCTTTCCACGTAAGCATTCAGACAGTAGAGGAAATATAAACAGATAAACACATCAAGGACATCAGGAATGTCATGACTGAACAAAAGATCATGAACATGAAAACTCTGCACTCATGTACCCTATCTTAAAGGTCAAAAAGCAGATTTCAATACATATTCAACAAATGCTGTGTTAAGTATTCCTAAATATACTGGAAGCTTTTGCATTCATTTGCAGTCCAGTTTATTTAGCTGAAAATTTTTAGAGGAATCTTTTTAACTTGCTTGTTAAGTCACTTAACACTGACCTATGGATTGTTCAAGCGTAAAATACACACCTAACTCAAACTGTGAACGGCGCAGGAAGAAGGCTGAAGACAATTGGGAAAAGAGGAATAAAGAGCAGGAGGAAGCTCTCAACACTGCTGAGGGAAGATGACAGCCACAGGCTGAATGCAAAGTATGTTATGAATGAGGGAAGCATTTTCTTCCCTCAGGCCAGAGGTCAGCTTGAGTCCAAATGCTTTTTATTTATGTAGAAGTGGTTTCACACATTATTCCTGAAAATTAAAGAAAAGAGACAATTGTTATAAACTTATAAAATCAAGCATAATTTTACTTAAAATTTCTTCTAGAGGCAGTATAAAATAAAATAAAATAAATATACATCAATTAAAAACTATGAAGACCCTTAGGGACTTTCTTTGAACAGACTTTTAAAAAATATTTTCTATACATGGAATAATATAACTAATGTAACTCAGTTATTTGGCATTTCCCAAAGGTGCCATTAAGAATAATGTATTTATGTTTTATAATGTGAATATTACACAGATTAGTACGATGTGGTATCCATGTAAACCAAACAGTCAGTGTTTACTTGTAAATGAAAACTTGAGGAAGCATGCTTCCTTTTCAGCATCTGAATCTTCCGTTTCAATCTTCTCACAAAGATATCATCTTAATCTGTGATTACCTGCTCCAGCCTGATTCCCAGGGTGAATGACTTGAAAGCATTCTTTCCCATCACAGTGTTTCAAAGCTGAACACAGACAGTTCAGCCAGTGAACTCAGCCGTTCCCCAGAGGTTGTTTTTGAAGTCTTGAAACCATTTCACGTTGTTATTTTACAGTACCAACTACTGTTGGTCCCTTTACTCTGCACACCCACCTCCATCTCCTTTCTCCTCCCCTTTCACCTCCCAGCAACTACACATTCTCCCTGCTCATATGCATATTCTGAGTCGTAGTTGCTGGAAGCTGATCAGTCCCCCCCCCAAATCCCAGAGAAAAGCATGAGGAGGAGGAGGGGGTGATGGCAGGCTTGCCAGAAGAAGTCTATGTGAACATGTGTGCCGCTTTGAGGGGCTGTCCAACTCTCTCTCTCTCTGTTTTTACAGGAACCAGGCTTGCTGTTTCTGTCTTGCCATGATTTCAGTGACACTGTTTAGGAAACACAGACAACTCTTTTCTACTCAGCAGGTAAGAGTCACCTTCCATGTGCTTATGAGTGAAGAAACCACGATAACTGTTAATTTCTCTCTTTGCTAATAATGCTTAGCTGAGTTTGTGTGTTACGCTGTATGTTGTTTCTAAGTATGTTGAACTATTCAGGACCTTTTTTATCGCCTTAATCATCCCCCAAAGGTCTTTACACTTGTGTAGATAGTCTTGCCATGTCAGTGAACACACTAAGTCTGTTTTCACTCTGTGACTTCTTCTCTTCATTTAAATCAGCCCGGCATTCATCGGAGGATAATGAGACCTTCTTTTCAAGGAAACACTCTTTTAAAAAAAAAAAAAAAAAAAAAAAGAGCATTTCCTTGAAAGGCACCCTAATCCTCTGTACACTCCACATTTACCATGTAGGGACAGGTTGTACTGCAGACCCTATACAGAGTTTTGTAACCTATTATATAACACTGCCATATGGCTTTGCAAATGCATATGTCTAGTATTGTCTTTCCAGTTAGGGTTTGTCCTTGTCTGAGAATGCCTTATCTGCTTGTTTTCCAAAGTGCATGTGTGCATGTGTGTTTGTGTATGACTGTGTGTCAAGTGTCTCAAGGCCATGTAAAGGCGTTGCCAACTGCTGCTTTCTCAGAGAAACAGCGTAGACCCACATGGGCTAAATTACACAAATTAACTTTCAAAATACACGTAAATACATGTACCTAAATGATGATCTTCTAGATAAACGTTTGGGCTTGCATTGACACTGTGACTTGTTTTGCTTTTAAAACATGCTGATTAGAAACAGCAGGTCTCCTGTAGGTTATGTTTATTTTGGAATCGTCCTGGATCATCTGAAAAAATGTCATTTGACTTAATGAGATGACAAACTTGTTTGGTGGCAAAATAAGGAAATTGTTTGTTTTTCCGGGTACACTTCAAATGTCTCGGGCTTGTCTAAGGTGCGTTTTAAAGAAGGGCTTAATGAAGGGGTGACATCCACGGACATCCTCTGCCCTGATGAATGGTGGAGTGTGTAATAAATCACCAACTGTGGAGGAGCAGTCAGATTCCTCTGTGCAGTGATGTCACCACTATTGGGTGTGAAACAGATCCAGACTTGAACAGCCCAGCATGAGCCAGATGTTGAGTTTAGTTTCACTCCACGCTCTTGGCTGGATGGCATGTACTCAGAGCCGTTCAAAGCTAGATTTAGAGGCCTTATATTACACATGTATAGGGTATAGTGAGGCTGTGGTAATTACAGGACACAGAGACATACGGAAACACACTAAGAAGTATATATCATCTCGTTTTACGTGTACTGTGATCTGTGATCTTGTTCTTTTTCACGTGAATTACAAATGATCTGTCTGTTTGTTTCAGGTTCATTTGCTTCACGGTTTGAGAGTCTTGGATGAAAAATGGCCGTCCGATATATCAAGCTCAAGTACTTGTGGATTTATGCTTTGAATTATGAAATACTATAAAATACAACAAAAATGGAGGTCACATCGGAGGTGAATTTGGAGAATCATCAGTCTTGGACAGTTTTAGGATTGCACAAAGTGACCTTTTTCACAAAAGACTCATCTATAGAATATGCTGCTATCTCAACTAATGACTCACTGGAGCGCAGAGGAGATGATTTTTGTTCTAAAGCCCAAAGCTCACTCTTGGAGCGAAGTGGGGATATAGCCACAAATGAAAAGGCTTTTGTTTGTGCTGTTCAGAAAAACATTCAATCTGTGAAGACTGTGTGCTTTCTGGAGACTGAAGAAAAGTCAGTCATCCCTAGGGAAGCATCTCCAGACACAGCTCAGCTTCTTGAATCGAAACTTATTTCACTCAGGACGAATCAGAACTGCTGTGGTAACTTTTCACCTCCTCCTCCTGAATCAGAAGACCAGTCAAGCAAAGCTGTTCAAAATCATCCTGATGAGACGCTGGATTTTAACTGTGAATATTTGAAAATAGACCGCAAAAACTTTGACCCAGTCGCCCTTAATCGGAACTCCATTCCTACCACTGAGGTCCCTGCAGCTATTCCCGAGTGTGGCTTGAGAGTCCTGGATTTGCCGCACATTGTGAAACACAAACAGAGCTCCATTACCTTCTCAGACTACACCTGCCCTCCGACAGGCAACAGTTATGCTTTTGTAAATGAGAGCTCTGACGACGGAGGCTCATCACAGGAAGGTGAGCAGGAGGACGATGATGGTCATCATGACGGCGACAATGACGACGACGACGATGACGATGTGTTCCCAGAGCTACCTCACGGTCGAGATCTCCTTGTCTATCATAGACAGAGGAACGCAGGCAAAGAGAAAGAGAAAAAGAAACTTTGCATGAGCTCGCGAGCAGGAAATGATCACACACTGAGCTGTGGTTATGAAGCAGAGGGGGAAACCAGCAGTGAGAAGGTATGCTTAATAATATTCTCTTTTGCCCTTCAATTTTAGTATTAATCAATTAATAACCCCTTGCCATGAAAATGGAAGTTATTTTTAGATGCACAACCTCACAAATAAAATATCTGCTTACTGAGCAACAGAAAAGAAACTGGTAATGAAGTGGAAATCTACAACAGCAGATGCTGCCACAGAACTGTTTTCTCCTGCCACATAAAGCAGCACCAACAGCACTCATAAATGACACGTGATATTTATTTTAGATGTCCCCTACAAACCTCCCACCGCAAAACTTTATATTTAACAGATGAAATAACTCAATACAAGAGATAATGTAAGAAGACCCTGCACTTGAGTTTAGCTCATGTGAAATGTTTTCCCACGTGTGCTAAAGCTGGTGAATTATGTCATAAATTCACACAAGATTTCTTGGAGGCAAATAAAATAAAGTGTTTTAGAGCATGATATCTTAAGAAGAGGGAAACGATATACTGATAACACAGGTACAGTTCAGTGTCTGAATTCATGATTTGTCTGTTTTCTTTAGAAAAGTAAAAGTTGACACTGAGAGATAAAACAGAGTTGCTACAAGTGTGTGGGAGTACACAGACTCCACATTGGTACTGATGTACAAAGCTGTTTGCAGTTCTGTTTCCTTGCACTACATCAGAAGGCAGCAACATTTCAGTAGGCCATACTGGCACCGAACTTAGCAGTCCATTACTGAGCTTTCTGCCTCATCTTTGTCTGAGGCAATCACTAATCTTTATTGCCCTTTTAAAATCTTATATGCACATTCGTCTTATAATCCATTAAATATGTGTTCCACTACAGCTGAGGATATCGTATCCAATTGCACATAGCTGTCATGTTTTTTGAACAGTCTGTACATAATAGTGCACATCTGAGCAGGGCAGAGTAAAGTGCATGTCGACTTCTCTGTCTGTTGGTTGGGGAAGATGTCGTAATGCCAGCTTTATGTGCAGAATGATACTCTGCCCTGAATAGGTTGTTTTGGAGAAGAGTTGAGGAATGCAGGGAATCCAGGGAGTCTGTTGTAAATATTATTAAAGGACAGCAACAAACGTTTCTTGTGCTGTCACACGACAAACCGTGTTATCTTATGGCAGGCTGTTATGTGAGGGTTACTGTAAGCAAAGCAAGGCGTGTAAAAGTTGTTTGTGAAGTTTTAAGGAACTAGTGTGTGGATAACTTTTCTTTCTGTGAGCGTGCTTGAATCTCATAGCGTGTTATTAGAAGGGGGAGCCAGTAGGAAAATATATCAAAAAATGAATCCATAAGTGAATAAACTAAAATAAAAAGTAGCAAACTTCAGCGTAGCAATATAAATTAGTTAACTAATTAATTACTTAACTTGTAGTTATTGTTATTTGCTTCATCTCTCAGCGTCATCCTGTCTGATTTTATTCTCTTTTCTGGGTTGGCTCCAGACCTCTGATTGAATAATTTAAATATGTAATTGCAGAAGATCAGAGCTGCACAGTCAAGTTGGTTTTGACTGTAGTAGTGCACATATCTTTCTTTAAAGTCTCTGGAAGTGAAAGATTATTTCTGAAATAGCGCACACAGTTGCAGTAGTTAACATGAACCATATGAGGGCACCATTTGCATAAAGTTAACACTCTGTGGTATCTTCACAACTCCCCCTTTACTTCAACTCATTTAGCTCAAATGTAAGTAAAAGAATCATGCACTTCTTAAACTATCTTTCCTGCTCTACAGATATGGCTGTGGCTGTGTTCATGGGGTATTTTTGCAACACAGGATAGTAGGAATGTAATTTATTCCTCCAAGCAGCCAGGTAGCCGTTGCCCTTTCGCATGACCGGCTGCTACATTTGGATACCTCCATGGTGATCTCTGGCACTCTCTGTGGGTGGCGTAGACTAGGCAGCCAGCCCAGAGCTCACACACTTAACTCCTCATTTCCATGTCAAAGCCAGTATGTTGGGGTTTACAATGTGGCCAATTTGCGCTGATAAAGTTATAGTCAGCTCACATCTTGTTGTGCCCGGATGATGGCATTGATGCATTTATCTAAAGGATTGACTCATACCAGCGCAGTTGCTATGGTGTAGAGGATTCACACAATTGCCAGGGCAGGATTGAGGGTAAAGGCATGACGAGATGAATCAAGGGTAGTGTCTCACTTGAGCATCAAGTCCTCACTGGAATTTGTCTCATTCCAAGTAGAAGTGCCCACATTCCTGAGCAGCACCTTGTGGGGATGTCACAGAAAAGAGGCAGTGTGAGTGTGTTACAGATTTGGCTTGAGCTTATTCCAGAATGAGGCATCTGGCTCTTGCGTTTGTGTTTGTCTGACACCCAGGTTTAATTACCTCACAAGATCTTCAACTTCTGTTCCTTCAGTATTTTCAGTCATTTGGCCTAGAATATATCACCAATATCTTTAAAATGACTATTTCGGCTTTTTGACTCCTGATCAAAAGAGTTCAAATAGCCACAGACAAACATGCACTGAGCAGTGCTCAGTGCTGTATTGGGGCTTCATTCCAGGTTTTTAAGCAGATAGTCTCTCTATCCTGACTTCATAACAGCCTGGGCAGTCTCTGTTTTAACTTTGTTGGACAAATGTGTACTGATGTCGCATTTTTTTTTTTCTAATTTCACAGAACATTTTTTGAATCAGTATATTTTCACTGTGCAAAGCATTACCAATCTTATATCACCATCTTTGCACAACCTAACACTGAAATGAGCTTTAATTTCAGTGTGACGTGTATTTTGAGAGCCTCATAAATACTCATTTATCAAGTCACACACTCTGAAATAACAAAAACCATGATTATATTAAAGGTTAGTACAAGTGATAAGAGACAGAAACTTGTCAGTTTGAACATACAGTCCTTTCATATGTTATTGATATGCCTAATGTTAAGATGCCTTGAGCCTAAAAACCTATTTCAGAGCCTGTAAGAGATGTATTATAAATTTATTTAAAGCACAACTTTATCTAAATACATGAATTTTCAATATATTAACAACTTTTTCTTTCCATGACTGTTTTTCATAAACACAAACAGGAAAATATCTTGTTTTCAATCTGCAGAATACCTCAGACAGACACAAACAGAAGCCGAAACAGAAACACTGAGAATGTGGGAGGATTCTTTTTGGGAATAAGTGTGTATTCTTTCATTTTGAATATGCTGATAAAGCTTGCATGTAAAATCAAAAAAGCTCAGGCACAGATTCATCGTTATCATCATTTCACTTATTAGCGGTGGCCACAAGTTTATCCACCACAGGGCAGAGTTTGTGCCGTCTGGTTTCTGTTCACAATAAGTGAAAATTCCTTTTATTTGTTAAGCAGACAGAGAGGATTGAGCTGTCTAAACATTCCGATCCAATGTCAAGCCTTTTACATTCCCTGATCAGTCTTGAAAAGCAGACCTAGCAGAGAAAGGAAGCTTTATTTTTTCCTCTTTGGTGACCCCTCAGGACCCTTCAGGCCTTAGAGGTCAGCAGGGGATTGGCTAGATTTAGGTCATTCCTCTGGGACTGAGTGAAGGGAAGCACTTTCTCCCAGTGCTGGGTCAGTCAGCTGACCATGGCTGGGCAGCAGGCTGAAAAGTGTGCCTGGTGTCTCCTCCAGCTCATCAAATTTTAGAAAGAATGCAAAATAAGTTTATATAATTATTTAAATGTTTTGCTACACTGAGACTGATTTGCAGCTTTAAGAAAGCTCCTGATAATAAAAACAGCAAAAACTGATATTACTATTAGCACAAATATTACTCCTACTGCTATTAGTGTTACTATTACTTGCCTCAATGTCACAACATTTGTAGAGCCCCATGTGACCAAGGATTGTTTGAGTTTCTTCCTCTGAAATGGAGGTATTTATTAGTGAGAAAGTTACTCTAAGGTAGATGGGATAGATCTTTTCATTAGATCTTCCTTTTTTTTTTCCAAACATTTGAAAATAACGACCTTCTGACTGGAAAGTTACACTTTTCCAAGGCATTGTCAGGAACTCCCCAACAGAGCATTCATCTAGGAAAGTAAGCTTTAATGTTGGAGAAAATGACTTGATTGCAGAAAGCTCAGGCATGGGTTTTAGTTAAAATTCTAGGAAATTACCTAATGGTTTTACGGAGGTGGTTGAGGATCAATGCCTCTGAGTTTAACAGGAAATTAGAGTCAATCAACATTCACTGAGAAAAAGAAAACCACACTTTCTGTAACTATCTGGGATTCTGAGGAAACGTTTAAAAGCCTGGAGTCACGATTGTTACACACTCTTATCTTTTGTTTTTACTCAAAAATCCACATTTAAGCAATAAAGTAGCTGGGAAGGAACTGAGATGACAAAGTTTTAACTCCGTGCAAACTTGAAGACTTCATAGATAAAGATTCAGAATGGCCTTGATGCATCTACCCCATAAAAAACATGAACACAGAAGCTCTACTGGATAAACCACGAGTGAACTTTTGCTGATCTGAACTCAAACTTCTGTTTACTAAATATCCAGCTCTTTGTCCTGGAATACAATTTTAACATACTTACTCTGCAGTGTATGGTATACCTGGAGGAACTCCCTAAAAACTGTTACTACTGTGATAAATCCTACAGAAAACCCATGCTTTCATACTCAGGTTCTTGAAAAGGGTACACACAGGTGCCGTTGGATTTGATCTTCCCCAGGGCTACACAAGGAAAACACACAGTGATATCTTTCCTCTCTGTCAGACTGACATTCTGCTCAGATTACAGAACAGCAATGATAATTTATGCTTTGGTGACTGTAGTGTATCCAGCTGATTAATGAGGATGGACCGACAGAAGCACCGACACAGCTCCTGTCTGTGTAAGGATGGTCTATTTATATACACACTGTGTGTCTGGGGAGTGGTGAAAGCCAGTGCAGGGTATTCCATCATGCTCTGTATGGCACACATGTCTGGAACCTCCTCGTCTGCTCTTTCACCCTGAGGATATCACATTTCATGCATGCATGGCAGCAAGGCAGATCTCTGCTCTAGCATCTGCAATTTACAAGAACTTTTTGGTGGTTTGTCTGTAACTTTTTGAGCCTATGGGGATGTAGTAAATTGACAGATATTACCTGGAAGCTTGCATGTGTAAAATTTGACTAACCAGTCACCCTCATTTGGATTACTTCCATTGCAGTTTTAATGATGACTTTTGATTTTGATGATGTGATCAGTCTATGTGATTTATCTGACAGTTAAAACTTGCAAAAAAATAAGATACAGATGTTTTCTGAAAACTGTGGAAAGTGAAAAGTCTATTAAAATAATATGAAGATAATAAAACTTACAATTTAAAATGGCCAATTTTTTGCAGAATAAAACACCACCTTGATAGTTTTAATTACTAAAAAGTGTCCCTGTATAGACTCTTGAAACCTTTTCAGACTTTTTGGCTGAATACTATATAATAGCATTGTTTGCTTGTCGACTCTTATCTGAGTGCTTGATTACCCACAGGAGTCTCCACAGGTCCAGTCACCCTGGTCGGAGTCAATAAGTCAGCTAATGAGGAAACTAGACCAGCTTAATCTGGACATAGACGAGGCTCTGAGTGCAAGCTCGTCCCCCTCCGACACACCCTGCACCACCCGCAAGAAACAGGTTGGTGTCTGTTCACACAGCTTGATATCATAGCTATAATTAGCAATGCTTTTTGTATTTTGATACTCATGCAGAATTAATAGTACGTCTCACTGTATGTGTTATAAAGCAGCACGCGGGGTGCAGCACTTCCACCTTCAGTACCTTATTCATTGGCTTCCTGTTAAATCCAGAATTGAATTCAAAATCCTGCTCCTCACATACAAGGTCTTAAATAATCAGGCCCCATCTTATCTTAATGACCTTGTAGTACCATATCACCCTATTAGAGCACTTCGCTCTCGCTCTGCAGGCCTACTTGTTGTTCCTAGAGTATTTAAAAGTAGAATGGGAGGGAGAGCCTTCAGTTTTCAGGCCCCTCTTCTGTGGAACCAGCTTCCAGTTTGGATTCGGGAGACAGACACTATCTCTACTTTCAAGATTAGGCTTAAAACTTTCCTTTTTGCTAAAGCATATAGTTAGGGCTGGACCAGGTGACCCTGAATCCTCCCTTAGTTATGCTGCAATAGACGTAGGCTGCCGGGGATTCCCATGATGCATTGAGTTTTTCCTTTCCAGTCACCTTTCTCACTCACTATGTGTTAATAGACCTCTGCATTGAATCATACTTGTTATTAATCTCTGTCTCTCTTCCACAGCATGTCTTTATCGCAGCAGATGGCCCCGCCCTCCCTGAGCCTGGTTCTGCCGGAGGTTTCTTCCTGTTAAAGGGAGTTTTCCTTCCACTGTCGCCAAAGTGCTTGCTCATAGGGGGTCATATGATTGTTGGGTTTTTCTCTGTGTGTATTATTGTGCGATCTACTGTACAATATAAAGTGCCTTGAGGCGACTTCTGTTGTGATTTGGCGCTATATAAATAAAATTGAATTGAATTGAATTGAATTGAATTGAATTATGATATGTGGAGTGTTACAGCCACTTTGGTGTGGTATGTCTGCATTCCTGTGAAGCGCATGCCGCATACTTGGTCACACTTTTTAAACTTTCCTAAATCAATTTAGTTTGCTCTCTGAGAAAATCCCAGTGGATTATTTGGACCTGTAAGTAACAGGTGTTCAATTTTTTATGTCCTGGTCCATTTATTTAAAGAGCTGCATATTAGGGGAGGATATAGACAAGCTCTCAAATAAGGCAGGAATAACCCATAAACCCAGTATTTGGAGGGAGATATAGTGTGCTGCAAGGCTTGTGAGATATGGTAATAAAGTCTGTGACACTATGGGCTTTGTCACGCTGTCTCGAAGTATCTGTGTGCCTCTTAGTCTGTGTAATCATGTAGGTCTGCAGCTCTTAGATGTGATACTGGAATCTACAGTGCTTTAGCCTGGTCAGAGTGGTGCAGCAGGAACAGACTGCTATTGTACTTTTGCCATTACAACTGCGACCATACCACTTCTCATGGTGGCGTGCTTCTTGGAATATCCCACAAGAGTTTGCATTCATGAACAAAAGTGCTCTTTTGGACTCCATATGTATGTACTGCACAGAAGAGCTGTTGTGTTGGAAGGGAGTTTGTATGATTTGGTCCATTAGGAATGGCTGAGAGAGGCTTACATGCCTCATAGGCATCTGCATAACCATCCCAGGCATTCACTATTACTTGCTTTAACTAATGACAGGCAACTGGGCAAGAAGACAAGACATCTTTACTGGGACATTTGACAAGGTCATACTCTCTGTCTTCTCAAAGGAAGATGCACACATACAGGCTCCTTTGTGTGCTTCTGTCAAGCTGATTTGAGAGTGGAGATTTCACTTCCCCAGACACCGACCTCAGCCTCTTGTTTTCTTTTCCCCTGGCCACTGTTGAGCCCATCCTGTCCTTTTCTGTTTGACCAAACAGTGTTGTTGACAGTTTGCTGTTGTGATGTTGTTGCAGTGGGGTGGTGCGCTTCCAAAGTCCACGTTAAACCGAACCCTGAACGACCAAGTTCTCCACAGACCAGAAAGAGAAGAATGCCAGAACAGAGACTGGTCTTCTACACCTCGCAGATCCTCAATGGGAACCAGAGCGAGAACTAAGAAGACGGTAAGTTTTTCTAAGAACCTCAGCTTCCTGCAGGCATCACTCAGTTTCTCTAAGCCAATAAGAGCTTACAGTGTGCAGTACAGGATATTCAAACTCTGCTGTTGTTCAGATCTCCTTCTTTAAGACTGAGCTGCTCAATTAATTTGGTAGCCCCAGCCTAAGATTTAAGTTTCTGGATTTTTATTACAGCATATTTGGGTGACTGCCAATGGGCATTACTCAGTGGACTGCCTGTTAATTTAAAGTAGCTAAGAATTATTTTCTTTCTGTTTCCCTCTAAATTATAATGATCTATAAATAATCCAATGACAAATGATGTAATTTTACCTTTTAGCTTTTCTGCTGCTTTATGACAGATGATCCAAGTCAATAGCTTTTTAGGTTGTCTGTTCGTCCTTGAATCTCATTCTGGTGAATGTAATATCTCAAACATTCAAGTAGTCAAAAGTCATATTTAATGGTCACTGTGACCTCACTAGTTGTTAACAATCAGCGATTAAAAATAAGTCAGTGAATCTCCATAGACTCCCTTTTAAAGTGCCTTTTAAAGTACTTATTTACATCCTGGTACAAAGACAGATTTGTTAATGGCATATGTTATGAGGTAGATTTCAGTTTACACCAAGAGACATTAGCGAGTCAGCAGTTTTTCCTACATTCTGTTAAAACCTGTTTTTCTTTAAATCAATTTCAATTCAATTTTGTTTATAAAATGCCAAATCAGAAACAACAGTTTCCTCAAGGTGCTTAATTTTATAAGGTAAAGACCCTACAATAATACAATAATACAAAACCTCATGCCAAATTACCATCCCATGTGGTAGCCAATGATTTTGATGTGGCGATCAAAGAGACCTTAAAAATTGAATGACATGGGTGAAATAAATGCTGTTGCAAAGCGACCTTTACTAAACCTCCAGGGAGGTGATCGATGTGACTATAAACGAGGGTGAAGAATTTCAAGCATGAAGTCGCTTGAAATTCAGTGACTTCAAGCAACAATCTTTTACCTATCTCTATACTGTTAATATCAAAGTGTGTAGACAAAACAAAATCCCAAAAGTAAACATTTTAAATGTGTAACTATTTTAAAGATAAAGCCACCATTGGGATTTTGATCTTTTTCATTCCCAATCTACACAACATTTCCATCTGTCTACACATCTGTAAATATTTAGGGTTTGGATTTGAAATCAGGTCAGTCAAACATTCTTAGAGAAGCACAACTCACTTCTTATGGCAAAGAATGTGACTGTTTCGCTGCCGTAAAGAAATAACTGAACAAATAACTGAAACTGAAAGATTTCCAGAATATAAAATCAGATAATATGAAAAAAGTCAAATCCATCTAATACATGTTTTTAGTATCATTTTGTGACATCTTCATCCACATTATGATATTTGATATTAGTCTGAAAAGGTTTCATTTTGTTTAGCTGCAACACGAAACTACAGACTGGATTCTGTTGTAGTTAAACAAAATGGATCATTTTGGTCTCTGGAAACTTCAGGTGAAATAACATTGATTTTCAGAATAGGTGACACCTGTATGTTCTGTGAAACCCGTGAGTACCTTTTGGAAATGATGACAGCATGGGTTAAAACTGGGTGTCAGAGCAGCTGTGTATGTTCACATATTTTATAGATGGAGTAATTTGGTTGGATAATGAGTTCTTGTTATTCTTCAGTTATGAAATGTTTTAGGCTGTTCAAGAGATCTGTTCTATGGTCACCAAATACCATATCAGTAACCATAGCACTATCTCTCCACAAGCAAGAAAATGAACATATATCTGCAAATGCCACACAATATAACTAAGTGACCATGCAAAGTTTACAGATATAGGTAAAATGAAATGACATGCAGCATTGCACATGTTGAGCTCTGGGGTCTATATGAAACTTCTGACAGCTGGGAGTTGAGATGAAGTCTGAGTCACAGTCTTGGAGTCAAAGAATAAACAAGCTAAATGTGTGAGACAAAACACACGACTGGAACTGGTAATTGCAGCTTAATTTACAGATGTTTTATGAACCATGTAGCAAAGGTTTGTTGCACCTGGATGACACACTCCCTTATATCTGTAACATCTCTAAATACTGGAATGCAGTTCATATCTTCCTCAGTCTAGACCTTATCTGAGCATGAATGTCTTGGATGCTGATTAAGATAATGCCTTGGTAGAGGAAGATGCACACAGAATTCTTTACACAATGTCTACAGCAAGACGTTATGCGATTTTATAGAAAAATATTCCTTACATGTGGTTCCAATGGGAAAATATGTTTTAATGTTTTCAAAGTTTAGTCACTTGTCTTTCAAATTTCATTATGAATAGCTAAACAGACCTGATTTTAAAAAGGCACAAAGAGACATATCTCTTGCATCTTTTTTTTCTGCAAACAGTTTGATTTCAGTGCTTCTAGCATTAACTGGACTTGTGTCTAAATGGCATTGAACTGAAAGTTCATTTGAATCATACTGCAGCAGCACTCTGCTGTGTCACATGGTGTTTACCTCCTGCATCTATGAAGCAAGTTCAAGATACCCAGAATATCTTACTGTGATCTGGCTTCACTTACCCTAACGTCGGCAATGTAGGTGGTTATCAACTCGATAAATCAACCCAGGGTTTCTCAATCTAGCTACAAGCACGTTCACATGAAAGGGCTGACTTTAGCAGCATCTGACCAGTCACAAACATGGAGAAGTCTTATGGTAGCAAAGATGGGAAGACGTTAAACACTTAATACGGACTAAAAATTAATAGAGCCACTGTAGACAACGCAGTGTTTTGTGAGTTTGAGTGTGAGAGGAAGCATTGCACACTAGTTTAGCATTAAAGTGCTACTCCTTTTTCTTTTTAAGGATGTTTACCTGTTCAAAGAAATCCTTAAAAGCCCAAAATCTCCATGACATTTAGTTCATGATGTGTATATGTGACTATATAGCCTGAAAAATAACAACTTTATTCATGTTTGTACTAGTTATCTTCACCCAGCTTTTGAGACCAGCTTTTTTCAGTGTTCTGTGATTGGTGAATAGAGACGTATTTGGGTTGAGGTTTCCTCCATTAATTGCTGTTGACAAAGGCGGGTATACGGAGGGCATGCTGGTCTCTCATTCAGACTGACTGTTCCCCTAACGGCCTTGTTGACTTGTCATGTGTGTTGAGACAGCAGCTATCATTCACTTACACAGACTTGTCCATCCGTCTAAACATTCTTGTTGGTGCAAGCAAAGGGAAGTTTTTCCTCTGACAACAGCCATGAAAAGATCCTCTGTGCTTCGCTTCTTTTTAGGATGTCACATTTTCTGACCTGTAACCTTTGACATGTGTCTGTGATTGGCCTGAATCAGGCGATGTGTGTTTCAAGTGGGTCAGATCTCAGGATAAGTCAGGTTGAAATACTTTTCCGGGGCTTTTGAGGCAGAGAGAATGATTGATGTGTTCATGTCTTTGAAACCTCTTCAAATTGGTACATCTCCTCTGGGGCTCAGCATCTGGTTTTTGGAGTGTTCATTTTCCTGAGTTTATTTCTGAAACTAGGTCTAAAGCAGGTCTATTGAGACTAACTTACCAGGGCTGCATTTACAGAAAATGTATTTACAGCACAGAGGTAAGGACTTCATGTCTGTACATTAAAGCACTCTTTTCAGTGTTTGGATACGTGATGAAATTCTGCCAGGCTGTGCCAAATCTCACAGTCAATAATGAGGGATCCATCAGTGGCTATACCTCATGGTTTGAAGAGGCTCCACTCAACTCGTCTATGTTTAAACAGAGATAAAAATACACACATAAGGGTATGAGTCATACATTTATGTTTGACTCATACTTGTTTTTGAATTTGGTTCTCAAAGAGAGTTGGATTTTTGTGCCTGGAGGTAACTCAGTGGTTGAGCCTGCTAACCCTGGAGAATTCCCCCTCCACCTGCCAGAAACTTGTTAGGAATTATTCCCTTGATCTCCTTTCAACTGCCTGCTGTCCTTTGTGCTCATTTGCTATATTCCCTAATAGTGTCAATTACTATCTAGAGAAGACAGCAACGTGGACACGACTTTTAGTAGGTCGCTCATCCAGCCTAGAGGTAAAATGTGAGGGTTTATACTGTTTGTAGTAATGAAATCTTTGCTGGTATGTTGATAGAAAATCTAAACAGTGCCCTGTGGGCTAATTGTATGTTAACAGTCATAACGGAGGCTCTGTAGTTTTAGAAAAAAAGACATCTTGGGACTATATGCTGCATTTTTGCCTATTCCTCAATGAACGTGGAATCAGGGCAGGCAAACAAGTGCATAAATCAAACCAGTGAGCCACAGAGGGGAAATGGAAAAGAGAGATGGGCAGGAGAGGAGATCATGTCCGGTCAGGAAAAGATTTTCAGTTTCTTGGCCTCTATAGGCAGTAGTAGAATTATATTAATAACCATTAAACTAAAAGGTTATAAAGAATATGCCGACCAGCATAATTTTACAGTGACAAGTTCATGTATCAGCACTTCATTTCCACACAGGTCTATTTTCCAGCGCTAACAGCATTCCAAAGAAATGATTCTGTAAAATTATCTTTGATAGTTTTTCTTTGGTCTTATTGGGAAAAGCAAGCTGATATAAGTCTCTTTAAAAGGAGATTATTTTACATTTTAAAGAAAATCATTGAGACTTTCTCCCTAAATACAGAGAACTAGGTGCTTGTATCTGAATAGTTTTCATGGCAACTGGTGCATATGTATGGCTGCCAAAGTGAAGCTGCATTCAAGTAAAGCCTTAGTGACTGTTAATTTATTGTTGTTATTATTATTATTAATTTATTATTATTTATTATCTTCTTTTTTGAAAAGTCCCATAAAAAAGAAACTATGTTATATATACAGTTACTGCTACAGTGACCAGTATTTGAATGTTTTCTCCTGCAGATGTTCAGGAAGGTGACGGATGCAGCAGGTGCAGGTAAGACAATATTTCTGTTTTTTATTAGTGGCTGCCCAACAAAATGCCTGTCTGTGCAGTGCATGCTGGGAGAGCATGTGACCAGATAAAGCTGATAGAGAAAATGCTTTCTGAGTATACCAGAAAGCAGTGGGGGGTAAATGCATATCAATAAGCATTGCTTTCACCTGTTGTTTTTAAAAATCAGTATTAGTTAGTATTACACTAAAGCTAAGGGTCATTATTTTTGTAAAGCTATAATCAAGTGTTTAAGTGGACTGGCACCTTCACTTAATAAGGAATTAAATCTGATAAGTAGGTTAATACATATTACTATAACTTCCAGTGATTGCATGGAGGTATTTATTGATTAATACAATTATGGTCCTTACATCTTTAACATATCCTTTTCCCTTCATGTTCATGTGTTCATTGTGCAGATGTAAAGTTGCGCTCACGGTACTTTAGCATCTAGCTAGCTACAGAAGAGTGAGCATAAACAGAGTAACGTTTTTTTGATTGGCGGGTAATTTCTAAAGCAATTTTTCAAATATCTCAGCAAATATAATGCACCATGATTTTTAGTTGGAGGGGAAGGAGATCTGTAAATCAATTAATGTTCACTGTACAGTAAAACTACTATTACATAATAGCACTATTATGTAAGAAAAGGATTAGACGCTGTCACCTTGTAGAATTTTCTTTTGGAGTCTGAAAGCATAAGACCCTGAAATTTTACATATTGATGCCTTGAAATGTTATACCTGGATCATAAAGTGTAATTGTTTAAGGAGTCTTCGGTCTTAGTCCACAGCCAGTTTACCATCAGTGAAGTGCTGTCCTGTATGACAGCGGTCCCCAACCTGCACCACAGAGCGCTTTATGTCCGACAATATTTTCTCGGACCGGCCTTTAAGGTGTTGCGGATAAATACAACAAAATAAAACCTGTATCGGTACAAAAAAAGAAGATTTATTCATAACACAAGGGAAAAGACCCAGGGAAACCGAGTTAACAATATAAACCATTTAAAAAAATAACGATAAAAACCCTGAACACCATAAATTTCACACCCAAGCTTCAACTCTCGCGGTCCAGTACCAAACGACTCACAGACCGGTATCAGTCTGTGGCCCGGGGGTTGGGGACCGCTGCTGTATGCCATGTAATAAAAAAAAAAACCCAACCCTCTGTGAACTCTGAGGCTGGATTGCACGCTGGCTCACATGGTGGCATTCTTCAGGCACCAGACAATAAGACTGATGGCCACAGGTGGCAGCTCCCTCCCAACCGTGTCTTGAGAATGTCCAAATGCACAGATTCTTGTTTTAAAGGCCTTTTATATATTGGTCACATGGTGGTTAAAATTAGGCAGCGTGCCAGATCTTTGTTTCTGTTTTGCTGTGAGGAAATATTTGGCTTGGTGTGATGTAGGCCTTGTGGGGCAGCTGCAGGATTTGGGTAGATGCCATTTTAGACTCAGGTTGCACTCTCACATGACCTCAGTTGTACATGATTGCACCGCACAAGTGGACATTATGGTCTGGAAAAATTCCATGTCACTTTTATGAAGCAGTTAACTAATGTGTGGTCTGGTCGTGTGAATGAGATATGTCCTGTGACTGATTCTTGGAAACCTGAGTGTGCGAGCACAGTGAAAAACATCAACAGATCTGTCAACCCAGATAAAAGATTCCCATCAAATGATTTCTGATGGGAAAAAATTTTATTTAGTTTGGATAGTTTGATAGGGATATTGTGTCCAATCTAGCTTATTCCAATCTACTTTATTAGGTCAAAAAGCACATAGAATCTACAAATGGTTTCGACATTTTGACTTGTAAAAGATGGTCTTTTCTCATTAGGTGTGAGTTTTCCTGGTTGTATTTTGCAGCTGGGCTGCAGGAACCTCTTTAAAGACATGAATATGAGACAGCCAGATGGTCCTCGGTGTAGACTATAACATCACCGTCCACCTCATTACATTGACATTGGCCAGAAGAGGCTTTGTTTTTGTTGTTGCTTTTAATGTGCTAGAAATGTCCTGCAGGCTTATTACACATTCACATGACTTGTATGCAAGGATGCCCAAAAGTTCTTTTACAATGTATAATGCATGGTGGGTTTCTGTAAATTATGTTATTGTAATATTTAATTAATGTATATTATTTAGTATTTATTTGATCGTTATTCTTTTTTTAATTGCCACCATACCTGAGTTTTATTAACAAAGTGTGGAAAAAATAAATCTTTAGTTAGCATGGTGGTCTGTCAGAGCAGCACAGCTTTTAATGGTGTTGAATTCTTTTGAACATTGAAGTTCATGTTTGTAACTTATAATAGGACGAGCAGAGAGCAGAGATCTTTGAAATAGTTCTTCCTACTTCTTGTTGTTTATTTAAGATCATGTTGTGAGTAATTTCTGGAAAACAGTCAACCTTTTAACCTTCTTGACTTTTGGTTTTGTTTTTTCCTGATTCAAAAAAAAAGGCCTAGAGCTTTGTTCAAGCCACATATGGAAACACTCAGAGAAGATTTGATCTATGGAGGGTGGAAAAAAGCTTAATACTGATTTTGAAATGTTTAATTTCTGAAGATATTGCTCAACATTTTTTTAAACCTTGCATAGATGATGAGCAAAAACTACCTTAATCCCCCTCACATACAGTCATTTGTATGGAAATCCAATCCCTCCCATGTCTTTAATTGCTGTGTGGAAATGAATGACTTCCTTTGGTGAGAGGAAGCAACTATGTTCATCCTCAAAACCCCGCTGCCTGACTGATATTAATCATAGATTTAATGAATCCTCAGTGACACTAATGCTGAAAGCTGCATATTCGGCCAGGTTTCTGCCAGAGATACAGATACAGTACAGATAAGTAGAGTAGATAAGTAGTGAAACTGTCTTCACTGAAAGATTTATTTAATAGTAGGAAGAAATTTAGGTTTATTAATAGATGTGTTTTGGATTTTGTGTCCAGCGAAAGTATATTTTCTTAAATTTTACAAGTTTCAGTGAAGTTTAGACACACAGAAATGGCTCCAAGACACAGCTATGTTGAACTCTGTGACTTTAAACTTGCATAAGTAAGTGGTCTTTTGCTTTATAACATGTTTATAACATTGTATTACCCAAGCACCAGTCTGAGAGAAAATCAGGACTCTGTGGCCCAGAACTGTCAGGCTGAGGCTTCCCTCTAATACTCTCATTTACACAGATCCTGTCTCTGAATACATATGCTAATCTACTTTCGGTGTGGAAATCTCTTGCTGCTGATTATAAGAAAAACAAAGGGGGAAAAGAGAGTTTTCACAACTAAGTACACCCTTACTGATTCCTTCGGAATTAAAAGGATAAGTTGCACCAGTGTGCTGCTAATCACATGCACTTGATTAATTAATGATCAGCAAGTGTGACCATCTCTATAAAAGCGGAAGCTTAGGCAGTCTGCTGGTTTGGAGCATTTATGTGTGTTTTAACATAATACCTCAATCTTACCAGAAGTGGACGTCCCTTCAAATTCACCCCAAGGTCAGACTGTGCAATGCTCAAAGAAATTACAGAAAAAAAATACTTAAGAGCTGCATCTCAGTTTCTACAGGCCTCACTTAGAATGTTAAATGTTAAATTTCATGACAGCGCAATTAGAAAATGACTGAACAAGTAAGCTGTTCAGCAGGATTGCTGAGGGCTTAGGTTTGCAAAATTGTGTCTGAACAAACCATTTCTTGACCAATGTTCTTTGGAGAAACATAACCCAAAGTGGAGATGAAATACACAGCGCCACATTCGGCAAAAAACTAACCGAGCACATATGCACAAACACCTCATACCAGCTATTAGGAATTTGGGCTTGTTTTGGAGCCACAAGACCTTGGCACATTGTAGTCATTTAGTCAACTATGAAGGCCTCTGTACACCACAGTATTCTAGAGTCAGATGTGAGGCTATTTGTCTGACAGCTAAACCTTGGCCAAAACTGGGTCATGCAACAGGACAATGACCCCAAGCACAGCAGCAAATCTACAACAGAACAGCTGAAAAACAAAAGAATCAAGGTGTTGCAATACCCCAGTCCAGACCTCGGCCTGATTGAAATACTGTGGTGGAACCTTAAGAGAGTTGAGCATAAATGAATGCATGCAAACCTCGGTGAACTGATGCAATGTAAAGCAGAGTGGCAAAATTTCTCTATGAGAAATTGTACTTCACTTCCACAGAACTGCATAGCATCCTTTGAGAAAAGTTTTCATATGACTGTAAATATAAGCAGTGAAGCTTGAATTTAAAAATAGTTTTTTGCACACTGAATAACAACACATTTTACAGCAGATTTTATTGATCTAACAGAGGGGACAATAATTTCTACATTGAGGAAATGACCAAAATCTATCCTTCAACCGGTTTTCAATAACCACTCATTTAGTTAAGATTACAGAAAAGTAGAAGCCTATCCCAGCTGACACTGGCCCATTGCAGGGCTAACACAAAGAGAAAGCAGACGTCCTATAAACAACTGAGAATCACCAAAATTAACTGAACATGCATGCCATACTTTTGTGTGAAAAGAAACAGGGGCAGATTGAGAAAAACCACAATGGTACACCCTGTGCCAGTGTGTCACACTGGATGCTTACATAACTAATAATGACATGCATAGATGGTAAATTTAATCTGTTATGCTTAAGTGCTTGCATGCACAAAGCTTACTATGGATACAATACAGTACCATCCAAGATCACATTGTGTATACAGTAAGATTCTATTTTAAATGAATTTTTACTTTAACTAATTTGTTCTGCTCACATATTATAGTTACATCTTATTTCCTATGAAGTAATTCGCTCATAGTCCTGATGACTGAGGCTGAACTGCAGAGGGGTTGTAAAATCCACAGTAACAGAGCTAGTTGCTTGCTATGTGTACAAGGCCCAGGTGTTTTTGATCAGACTGTGAAAACTGAAAAAAAACAAAACAAAACTGTACTTATTTATGTGAAACATCACCACAGATGTTTTCTCTTGTCTGCTATTAACAGTATAAAACTAATATGACAATGTTGAGTTCCCTGGACAGTTCCCCTTGGCACCAAGTCAAGTTTAATCAGGCTCCGATGATTGGGATTAATGGCACAGTAGAGCTAGAACCATTTACCAGCCTTTTTCATGATTCCCACAGTGAAACTGGCCAACATGAGAATCCTTCTCACTGTGAAATGACTCCTCTGTTGAGCCTTATGTATACACTGCTATTATAAATCACCAGTCCAGCTATAGATGGTGCACCAGTGGGTATTATATAATGTCCATGGCTACTAATGCATTAAAGCAGGGTTGCTGTTTTTTTTACTCCTGCATATTCTTCAGCTGTTCTCAAACTCCAGTGTCACCCAGGGTCACAGCCTGCTGGTGGAGACTGACTGTGACCTCAGACAGCTGCAGTCGCTCTCTCTGTTTCTCTCCCTGGAGGCTGGTTAGAGGCTATAATATACACATCACAAGAGCATCATGGAAACATGTGAGGAGAAGATGACATAGCCTGACACCTACGCAGTTCTAATCAGAACATATACAAGCAAAGTTGGCTGGTGGGGCTAGTATTGAAATCAGATGTATGTTTTAGGCTGTGTGAAGGAATAATAACTCTGTTGTTATTCTTTGTTATGGTCTGACCTCATTCCATACTTAGCTAAGTGTCGCATTTTTCCCTGGGGAAGAACAAGGAATGGATCATTTTGAAGGAACTCTAGTCATTTTCCTATTTGCCTTGAATTGTTATTCTAGCTTTATTTCTCTTTGTTAGAGCACATTCAGAATCCAGTACAAATATGTTCAAAATTATGTGGACACTCAGAGGAGATTGTGAAACCTCGGAAAACCCATGAGCATGAATATACAGCTACAGTGCTTTGAAAATGTATCTGCCTCCTTCCTCCTTTCTTCTTTCTTCCTTTTTGCACATTTGTTACTCTTACATATTTCAGATCATCAATCAAAATTCAGTATTAGACAAACAACCTGAGTAAATACAAAATGCAGTTTTTAAATGGTGATTTCATTTATTAAGAGGAAAAAAACTACCTATCTCCCTCTGAAAGTGTGAAAAACCTTTTTAGTCGGCAGTGGTTTTCACTTTGGAACTCTCCCATTGAGGCTATTTTTGCCCAGTCTTTTTTCTCATTGTTGAAACATGAACGCTGACCTTAACTGAAACAAGTGAGACATGCAGTTCTTTAGATGTTTCTCTAGATTCTTTTATGACCTCCTGGATAACACTTCAGCTCTTGGAGTAACTTTGGTAGGTCATACACTCCTGGGAAGGTTCACGACTGTTCTAAGTTTTCACTGTGGTGTGCTGTAGTCCCAGAACCTTAGAAATGGCTTTTTAACCTTTTCCAGACCGATAGATGTCAGTGATTTTGATTCTCTGCTGTTCTTGAATGGCATTAGATCATGGCATAATGTTTTACTTTTTGGGGTCTTTTAGTCTGGTTCATTTTGCCATACACTTTTATTTAAGTGATTTATTGAGTCAGCAGGTCTGATATTAATCAGTCCTAGGTGTGACTAGTGATACTGAACTCCGCTTTCCAAAAATGAAAATGAAAAATGAAATCCTCATACAAAAGTGTTTTGTATTTACTCTAATGCTAAACGTTGCTTGATAATCTGAAACATGTAAATGTGTCAAAAAAAATTAAAAAAGAAGAAGTCAGCAAGGGGCAAATACTTTTTCATTGCACTGTATAACAGCCTCCGACTTTTTTTTCTCAAGGCTTTTCACAAGATTCTTACGCCTGACTGCAGAGATTTTGTTCCCATTCAGCCACAAGAGGATTAGTGAGGTCAGCCACTGATGCTGGCGATAAGGGTGGCTTCCAGTCTTCAAGTTCATCCCAAAGGTGCTGGATAGAGTTAGGATGTAAGAATGTCAAGTTCCTCCAAATCCATATTGAGAAATTTGTGCACAGTACCACTGCTGTACACACAAAAAATGTGAAAACTGTTACTGTAAAATTGGGCACACACTGTTGACTTGGCTGCCACATTATTTTATTTTATGTGATATTATTGCTACGAGAGACGGGATATTTTATATAGGCTGTAGGCAACACCAAACCAGATGATTTATTATTCTTGTTAGCAGTAGAATTAACCCTTTGAGATCCAATTCACAAGAAGTGATGACTGACTTAGACCTTATACGGTTCTTCTTCTCCTCTCAGCTGTTTACTTTAGTGGCCATTGCTCCTGATCATCTGCTTCCAACTCCAGTCCCTTGTATCTTGTTCTCCCACACCAACCCACATGTCCTCATTCACTGGATCCATGAATCTTCTCTGTGGTCTTCCTCTTTTCCTTTCCATGTTCAACATCCTTTTTCCAATATATCCACTATCCCTCCTGTGTCCAAACCATCTTAACCTCATCTCTCTAACTTCAATGTCAGCAGCTGAGAGGCTTTTGACCATGCCACATACAAGTATGTATGGCACCTTTAGTCAGCACACAAAGTCCTGAAAGGAAAGGTGCTATGGTTTGCACGTCATGTTTCATGACAAAGATGTGATTGCTGGCCAGAAGTGCAAGGCTTTAGACATCAGCTGTTCTCTCTCATAAAGATGAAAGAAAGAAAAATTCCCTAAATTGATTTACTACTACCACTATTACTACAGAAAAACTAACGTTCATGAAATCGTCCCATTATTTTTACTCCCCTCTGTCTGTTTCCCGACAGGTGCCAGATCAGTGACATCATGCTCTAAATTTATAAGCAGATAGATGCAGCTCAGACTATAAAGGGTGCTGCTGGCATGACAAATGCATGAAAAATTCCACACATGGAAAGATGGAAAACGACTTGTGGTTTCCTGAGAGCAGAGGCCAGCTCGGCAGTTTCAGAGGGAGAGCAGGGGTGGGGGCGGGGGTGGAGGTGGGCTGGACTGCTAGTATTTCTGGACTTTTCTTTGTATATACAGTAATTTGTCAAGGTTGTGAAAACATTACAGAACAGCGTGGTTAACAAGGTCTGAAATCTTCTAAAGTTTTTATTGCAGTTTCAACATTTTCATTGCAATTATTTCAGCAATCATATATACAATAGCACATAATATCATTTAATAATGCCTCCAAGGCCCTTGCACTGAATGAGATCATCATGTTCTACAGTTTCTTAGATCGTGGGGCATAATTTATTGCCCAGTATAAATCATCTGGTTTGATCCTGCCATTGTGTATTGTGTGTGTTCATAAAGCTGTTTGAACAGACACTATCTCCCAAGTGTATGTCCTTCACGGAGCAGAAACGGGTTTATTGTTCTCATTCCCAATTACACCCATGCTGCCAATTAGAGAAAAAAGCAGGCAATAAATCCTTTAGGGATCAGCTTCCTCAGAAACACTCTTTTGACAGTGTGTGAGTGGTGTGTGCGTTGGGGTAATTCAGGCCTGGGTTTTGTAAACTAAGTGGAAGGAGACACGGGCAGCCGTGTCAGGACGCAGGCCAGTTTCACAAGGGCAGAAACTCCGTGTGTGAGTGAGTGTGTGAAGCAACACAAAAGCTACCAGGTTGGTCCACCACTCAGCTGCCAACTGAGAAGAAAAGCAGAAAGAAGATTGAGGAAGTAATGAGCCAGGAAAAGACACAGCACTTTAGGGTCCCACACCAGGATGTTAGTGACTACACAGACAACCAGCTCATGTCCACGTGTCTCCTTTTGTGTGTAAATGTTTACCACTCTACTGGAAATGAATGCAAACAATAACTTCTTCCTCACATAAAGCTTATCGAATCTGGTACTCCACTTTGTACCTCAGTGTTCCTGCAAAACACGCACACGCTCAACTTTCAAGCCAAGAACATTTCCTCAGGGCCAGTTTAGATACAATAACTTCATTGGCTCTTGCAGTGGCCTCCCAAATTTCCCACATAAACCGCGGAGATTCCAGATGTTGCAGGGAAGCGAAAAGTCTGTTCCTCCGCTGGGCCTCGAGCCCTTGCCTCCGCATCCTCAGGTTGACCAATCGCGTGGCACATCTCACATCAAGCACTGTGTGTTTTTGCACTGAAGCAAGGCTACGGGCACCCATGCTGCTGGAGATTTAGATAGCTGTTCGCTTTTCACTTGTACCCAGATAACAAAAAACAACACAGCATGCTCTTAAAAGAAGCTCTGTCCTTGGGCGGTGTAGCACTGCAGCTTTCTTGTGGTTTCAGACCTGATTAAACAATTTGGCTCAGTAATCAAAGAGCAATAGCAGGCAGAAGCAGAGCAGACTTCCTGCATCCTCTCTGCACTCTGGCTCACAGGCTTTAAAACTTAAGGGCCCACTAGGACTTGTTTGTGTCTCAGTGTGAAAACAATACCTGCACTGTACTTCCAGCTTATCATGGTTGATGAGCTGAGCAGAATTTTTGGCAATAGCTTGGCGATTCCACATTTGCTTCATTAAGAAAACTGTTTGAGGGACAGAGATAATAAAAGTACAAATCAAGTGGGCTCTGCCCCCCCGATGTTGTTAACCTAACTTTGTTTTTTAAGCATGTGGTAGGAATTCCCAAAGTGGTAACATACAGGTTGGGAAATACTGTGGTTTACTAATCATAATAAGGAGTTTCAGATCTCTGAAAGCCAACTGTAACAACTTCAAATGTCAAATAGGACTTCTGATGTCCTATTTGACATTTGTCATGGGAGGGGAGAGTACAAACACTTACTGTGGCTTTAATTTTTAGCAGCTGTCAATTTTTCCTTTGGTCTCTGTCAGCATTTTAACTCTGTCTTCTTGGAAAATGCCTATCCTGAACTATAAACAGTAACTTCCTGTTTCAGTTTGTGTCATTAGGGCTAAGGCCCTGCTGAAGAAAAAAAGTTTTGATCTAATATTGTCAAATAATGGGATTCAATGTAATGTAACAGTCATATCTGAGAGGCATATAATCTGTCACTTTGTGTTGCTGCCATAATGCACCAGCGATAGCACCATATGATAGCAGTGCAGATCATGGTCCACTGAGAAACTCTTCGAGCTATATTCAGTTTGTTTGTTTGTGTCTAGTTTTCACTTTCATTCCTTTTTCTTGGTTAAGTTCACAAAAAAAGATTGACATATGCCTGTTCACAAGATTAACCTGTTGCATCTCTTAAGTGTGTGATGAGTCGCTATTGGCTTGACTGGTTGCATCACAGCAAAAAAGTCAAAAGACAGCTTGTGTGTACATTTGAGATGCCAGCGACTTTGACAAAATGGTTAGGTTTGATGCCATGAGAATAAGAACCTCGTCTGAGATGTAATTTCTCCAAAGTAATCCCGTTAGCTGTAATGCTGCTGATTGCTTTGAAGGTACCATGGAGCACAACCTAATAAACATTTTACATCAGCTGTTATTGAGAAGCAGTTATTGAAAGAGAGAAGTGTACCTCTGTGATTAAATCCTCATTGCTCTAATAGAAACCAGGTGCTGGAGAGTTGTGTAAATGTTTTCCCATGGATTTTTGTGGGCAGTGCAGCTTTAAGAGATTCAGACCTGACAGCATTACATGCTTTGTCATTCAATTAAACAATAGCCACATACGCTTGTCATGCCAGTTTTACATTCCTCAAGCCTGTTTTTACAAACTTTGACCCCTGTGGACTTATGCATCTACAGAAGCTTCATGCCATGGGGAATATTTGTATATGTTTTTGAGTTTACCTCACTTATAGTCTAATTCAGGATGTCAAGTTACGTAAGATTCTACTGCAATAACAAGATATGAAAAAATATGAAAAATCTCAGTTAATCTTTTAAAGAGAGATTAAAAGTAAATGATCATCTATTTTGGATTTAATGGCTTTAAAAAGAACAACCCTTACTAAAGGAAGAAACCATTACGTTACAACAGACGGCCCTTTAAGAAAACAGAATTAGTGGCCACTTTAATGGATTGGGACCAAAGTCAGCCCCTCCTTCCACAACCACATAATCTAAACCCAGATATACACCACATGTGTGGCTCTGCTGGAAAAATGAACTCGGCTTGGGAATATATGGTCAGGAAATTTATAGCACATGCCTGAGACAAGCCCTCGGGGGCAGGGATGGAGGTGGAGGAGCGATCTCCCCATTCCCTGTGCCTTGTTTCCATTAGGCTGGGAAGTGCAATCTCCCAGACATTTCAAGGGGGCCTGGTGTAAGACCTCCTGGCCAATAACATGACCCATTCAAGGAGGAGAAATCAGTTTCCTCGCATCGGGGATTTTCCCACTACAGCAATGGGACAGCATTCCACATCTGTCACCAGATATAGGCACAGACAATGGTTCAAACTCTGGAACTGTTCAAATGTAGACATATAATGCATGAGTAAATATCAGTGTGTTTATCTGTAGGTGTTTATGAAGGATGGAGAGAGAGGGTGGACAAGGGAGAAAAAAAAAAGTAGTCCAGAAAGTATAGCACTTTTTCGGGGAAAACGGGAACACGAGTGCTGCCTGGCCAAAATAAACAAGTGGGTGAGTCAGCAAAGGGAAAACATTCTCGAGCTGACTGATGTTTCCTCTCTTTGCATCTGCTATTACTTCTGCTGCCAAGGACTGCTCCAGAGGCTAAGTCATTGTCTAGCCACAATGATCCACAGTGTGATAATGCTCGTCTTTACTGTGCAAGTGGTTTCTTTTTAGAGTAAGTAGGTTGTGTTTTTTCCTCTTTGGTGATTCATGTCAAAGGAGGTCAAAACCTAGTTGCTGTTCTTCCTCCATCACCTTTGCTCTTGAGAAGATGACAGGGTTGGTATTGTCTATCTGTCCGTTCTTGCCTTCTACGTCACTGAGACTTGTCTCTTGTTTACAGTGCCAAGATCTTGTCTTCACTATTCCTTTTTTCAACCCGTGTCCAGTACAGGTGCATCAAGATGGGTTCTTTGTGACAAAAATCATGTTATAAAAAACCTCCCCAAAAAGACAAAGTCAACAGCTGTTACTGTCTTTTGTGTTAAATTAGATATTGTGCTGTCTGTTGACATTCTGGGCTTTTCTCTGTGGGCTTCCTGGGTCATGTGACCAGTGGAAAACGAAGTGCTTGACTCGGCCTGACCCTGACCCTTTCTGAAAGACTCACAGGATCAAATGAAGCAGCTTCTTTACTGAAGTGTGTACGTGTGTTTTAGTCCTCCAAGCTACATTTTAGCCCGAGGTGAATAAGTGGGGCTGAAAATAGAACCACGGTGATCACTGGCTGAATTTCTGAATTACATTTCATTCCTGTCACTTGCTAAAAGTGACAGATCGCTTTTGATAGAAATACAGAAAAAGGATGTTACACACTGAGAAAACTGTGAATGGGTAAATTTTGATGTTTTGCCTGGTTGGAAGTCTTTGATGTTTGCAACATAACATGAGAAGTATGCAGCTGTTATTGTTGTCATGTCAGATAAACTAAGATCAGAGGAGTTCTATGGGCTCCTACGTGCAGTCTCTAACTCTCCCTACCATTGTATAACTTCACTTTCAAACAGAACAAATGGAAAACTGAGCCCTTCATTAATATTCTCAGCTGCACACTCTTTGGTGCCGAGATATCTCACTATGTGACCTTGCTATAATGTTTAAATCACCTGTCCTGCCCGGTAGAAAATGGTCTTTGTCTTTACTTCATTTCAGTAAAGTCACATCAGCTTCATACTGAGAGGGCAAGCTGGGGTCAGCAGAGGTTTAGTCATTTCAGAAAGTGTCATTCTGTGTGTTTAGCATGGATTTAAACCTGTTACAGCAGTAATCCCAGCTGGTGCCCACGAAATGAATTCAGCCGATATGATATCACTGCTCTTAGGTCATGCACTGCCTGAGCGAGCATACAATAATAGGAGGAAATTCCTAAAATAATTATGGTAGAATGATCATTGAAGCTGCTGTCTTCAGTGGCAGCAGCCAGCTTAGAAGAGGTTACTGTGGTTATTCTTCAGGGATGACCTGATGTTTTCTTGCGTTAGGATTTTAGTTGCATATTTTTGTAAAAAGAAATTATTTTTTCTTAAACGTGTAACCTGCTCAGATCTACCTGGGGAGAACACTCTAAACCCATGTTAAGCTTTGAATAATAGACTGCATTGTCCCGAGTTAGGTGGAAATTCTGGTAACAGCTAACGCATACACTCACAGGCTATTTCATTAGGTGCACCTGTTTGGTTGCTCATTAACACAAATATCAAATCAGGCAATCACATGAGAGCAGCTCAGTGCATTCAGGCACGTAGACATGGTCAAGATGACCTGTTGGACTGCAGTTAAAACTGAGCAACAGAATGGGGAAGAAAGTGACTTTGAATGTGGCATGAATGTTGGTGTCAGATAGTCTGGTCTGAGTGCTTCAGAAACTGCTGATCTACTGGGATTCTCAGCATACAAAAGTATTTAGGGTTTAGAGAGAATAGTCCAAAAAAAGAAAAAATGTCCAGTAAGCAGCAGCTCTCAGGGCAAAAATGCCTCACTGATGTCACTGGTCAGAGAACAAATTCCTGACTGCTTCGATCTGTTATGAAGGCAACAGTAGCTCAACTATTCGTTACAACCAAAGAATGCAGATGAGCCTATTTGAATGCACAACATGCCAAACCTTGAAGCAGATGCGCTACAGCAGTAGAAGACCACACTGGGTGATTTTCTTGTCAGCTAAGAGCAGGAAACTGAAGCTAAAATTTGCATTGATCAAACGAAAAACCGGACAGTTGAAAATGTGAATGTTGCTGCTTGGTGTGATGAGTCTCGATTTCTGCTGCGAGATTCAGATAGTAGGGTCAGAATTTTGTACAAACAACATGAAAGCATGGATCGATCCTGCTTTGTATCTATGGGTCAGGGTGCTGCTGTTAGTGTGATGATGTGGGGAAGAATTTCTTAGTATACTTTGGGTCCTTTAGCACCATCTGAGCATCATTTAAATGTCATGTCCATCCCTTTATGACCACAGTGTATCCATCTTCTGAGCATCTTCCAGCAGGATGGTACTCATTTACTTTGTCATCCGCAAGATCTTAAGCAGCCTTTAAGATGTGATGGATCAGGAGATTTGCATCATGGATGTGGAAGTCTGTGATGCTTTCAGAATTAAAGCAGAGAACTGAGGTAGCTATGAAGGCAAAAGGGAATTCAACTTGGTACTAGCAGGGTTTACCCGATGAAGACAATATGTGAGTTGTCAGTTATACCTAAGAAAGAAAGACTGACTGTAAAGATTATACACAAATCTGTAAGTAAAATAACTGAATAATTATTATTGATCATCACATACAAAGAATACCTATAATAGAGCATTTGTCTGATTTTGGATTTATTTATTTCAGTGCTATTTTTCTGGATTTTCAGATTAGAATATTGTGACAGTACAGGAGAAAGTGATTGCTCACTTGTGGATTCTGTCATTTGAGAGCCACAGTGTGTATTTGCGGTGTTGCGTGGTTTGTAGCTAGTGATGCCTTCAAGTGCCCTACGTAGACCTGGGTACTACTTGAAAATTGCACGAGTACAACTGTGGAAGCGTTAATCTAAAAAGTAACTTTGTATGTAAAGCCTTAACATTGTACACAATATTGTATTAACTGCTCAGCTGTGATAGTGCTGGTAAGATGACAAATAACAGAGTCAGTTTCACAATGGAGTCCAGAAAACTTTGCTGCACAAAATGTGTGTTTATGTTCTGAAAAAAATAAAATAAATATTAAACAGAGAACATATAATAAATGTGTCATAGGCTATTGACTTCACTGACATAGGCTTAAAGGTAGCTAATATTTTTTTAAAAAGTGAGCATGTGTATTGCTTCTACTGTACTCTATATACTGTAAACGTATTAGACATTTTGCTCTGTATCTGCTACTGACATTTATTGTGTTCTGCTTGTTTAAATTTGCTTTTTTAACTAACAATTCAAGCTACGTTATGAGGATGGGTTCATCAGTCTTTTTTTAGCTGTGAAATAAATAAATAAACAAATAATCAAACCTAATCAACTTTTCTTAACAATCACTTTTCTCATATGATTTTACAAAGCCTGCTCAAATGCCTGCAGGACCTCTGCAAAAACACATATTTGCAGGATCATAAAATGGGACGTTTCTTTTTTTTTTTTTTTAAAAAAAAACCCTTTTGATTAGCTATAGATTTGTTAAACGCATAAACTCATGAGTTTATGCGTTTAACAAATGTTTCCCGCGGTATTTGAAGGCGTCACGAGAACAGGGCTGTGAGTCGATACACGCGCGCACACAAACACATCTGGTGTGAAGTGGGAAAGCCGCGCTTAGTGCTTTACTGTCACTTTCTTACTTTTACTTGTCTTGCTGATTTCCGTTTCTAACTGGGAGGGGTACATTTAATTCCCCTTGAAATGGTGACAACTTTGTTTGAAGACCGGTCACCGGAGTCAGGTTTGCCGCCACTATAGAAAGAACTTGAAGCCGGGAAAAGGTGATTTTGTGTCGGGGTGTTTAAAGGGGTTTGTGAGAGACCAGGAGGATTTTATTATTATGTCCGAGTGGAGGATTTGAGATGAATTCTAAAAGAAAGTCAGCGAAACTGAAGCTCCGGCGGTCTTTCAGCGAGCAGCTGCGGAGCTCCACATCCAAAGCCTGGGATTTACTCTGGAAGGGTGTCAGAGAGCGGAGACTGGCAGGTCAGTAGCCCGCTTCAGGTCAGAACTTACCCGCGGTATAGGCTGGAATAGAGTGTCATCCACCGCAGCAGAGACTGAGGTGACCCCATCCTATTAATGGGAAGAGTTTTTTAATTCGTATATAATTTGTATATAATAATTATTATTGTTTTATTATTGCGTGAATGTGCACACTGATCAGAGTGACATTTAAAGAGAATTTAAGAAGAAAACATTCTTAATGTGGTAGGCAGTGAATTTGTTTTTGTGTTGGCAGATTTTTTTTTGTCTAGACACTACTGATACTGTTTATCCTAAAAATCGCTCCACGTGTTCATTAAGTCTGGTCTAATATTAAAATTTTAAAAATTATTTTTTTAGTTGCTCTCATAGTTGAAGTTAGGCAGCAAACTAAAACAAACAAACAAATTGTCTATTAAATGCCATTAACTTATAATAAATACAGTAGAAACCTTTCTACAGGAGAGTTTTCCTTTATTAGCGTCGATTTTTTTATTACTTTCAAATGACAGTGGGGTCGTTACACCGCAAGGGGGCGCTGATAAGTAATTTCACCAGTTTTATGAAGTGAATGAGATTGAATGAAGCAATCTTTGATCTTATTTTCTGTCAAATAATTTACGTTAAGTTATTATTGTGTTCATAAGAAAAATCTCATTTGGTTTTCTCTATTTAGAGCAAAAATCTATTTTTTCTTTCATTAGTTGTAATGACTGTATTTCTGCAGGGTAACATTATTGTGCATGCTTTCTGTGCCACTTTCTTTGAGATCATAGATCACATTTATTTCCCTTTACATTATTTGCTCATACTTGGCTCAAAAAAATCCCAAATAAACCCAAACTGAAGCAACTTTGTGACTGCATTGAAAATGTTTACACATAGGTGCTTTAACCCCTTTAAAATGCATTTGCCTTTTTCAGTGACAACACATGTGTTGTCAAGAATTATTCAGTGAAAGTGAACTTTATTTTCCAAGTAATATCACATATAGCATACATGTTAACTTTTTGAAATGTGTATGAAATTAACTCCATACGAGGAAGCCACTTAATGGCACTTAATGGCAAAAGGGATGGAAACATTTACCACAATAGGCACAGTTTGGTATTGGTACGTTTTGGTATTTTTTGCTTCTTCTAAGACTGTGTTACATAATGTGGAAAATGTTTAATTTTTAGACTGCTCTGGGATCGATTTAAGTTAATAATTTCAAGGTCAGTTTTTGTTGCACTGGTTCTCTTAATGGTCCTGAGAGCATTGCATCAGAAGTGAACGTCAGTCATCTGTGCAGTTGCCCGATTGTACCGCCAGGTGCAGTAAAGTGACCACCTTATGCGCCTTATGCGGGGAAAACCATATGAATTACAAAACAGCTCTGTCTTCACTGGTGGATTTGAAGTGCTGTAGTCATTCAAATGGAGACCAGATGTTTTTACGTGATACATTAGAGAAGTTGTTGTTGAGTTTGCGCACAGATCTGATCCATGCTTGGCTCAGCTGTGAAGCCTGTTTAGGGACGTCACTGGTGCAGCAGCTGAGTCTGCCAGTGTCTGGATATCTGACACATTAATCTTGCATTCTTTTCCATATGCAGCATGTGATGTGTGCCATGCATCTGCTTGAGACTTGGAGCTGCTTATGTAGACACTGAACAATGAGGGGACACATGCTGCATAGAGACCAGACCCAGATGTAGATGGCTGACATATGGGAATTGATTTGAATCATTTGTGAACTCTGCGTGAAAGTTTTTTCTTTCCTCTTTTTTTTAGGGTGCTAGGTGTGGTACAAATTTATATTTTTGGATATTTTCTTTTTTCAGTGTATATGTAGATAATGGTGCTAGTGGGGTACTCGAGATGGATTTGGCCTGTCAGCTGAGAGATGGCAGCTGTTTCACAAAGTGTGTTTGCACCTTAAATTACTAACTAACGGGCCTAGCCAAAACTTTAGTTTAACATTTTTTTTAAATAAATTATACAGTATCTTATATTATGAAGATTAAATTTAAGGCCATTCTGCAGCAAACAAATTTAAAACCAAAGCTTTAATAAGCCTTATCAACACCTCTGAGATGAATGTGTGTTCATTACATATTCAAAGGAACAAAGTGCTGAGAGATGTGAGCTGCCAGCCTATGTAGATAAGTTTAAATCACAAACTTTTTTTTTGTTATAAGGCGACAGTCCAAGGTTATGACTTTGAGAATGAGCCTTTGTCCAAATCCTAGACATTAATTAAGCCTCTTAAACTGATTTTTTGTTGGCAAAACACAAATATTCAAACTGAAAGTTTAGCTTTAAGTCAAATGCCTGATTTGATTTGTTTGGTTTATTTAGGAGCTTTGGAGTAAGTTGTGTTGCGGCCTTAGAAGTCAGCCGTAACAGTATTTTATTTGACATTTAGGTGTTGCAACTGAATTCTGTGGAGGAATACAAATATACAGGATTGCCTGTATTGTGCAGTAGTGTGACGCATCTATTACAGCTCTTAAAAGTGTTAAAATATTTGGTTTATTTATAAACTGAGGGTTTAGTGGTTTTCTCTGTCAATCATCACTTTAGTGAGTTGAGACGTTCTTGGTCTGTGTGTCCAGTTCTGATAGATTGTGGAGACACAGGCATCCTGGAATAAAAAATGTCGAGATACTTTGGTCTGCTTCCTTATTTCCCAAGGGTTGCCACAGCAGACAGATCTGCACGTTTGATTTGGTACAGACTTTACACGAGTAAGCCTTCTTAAAACCTCCCGTTTATCTGGGTATGGCATTGGCATTAAGGCTATCTAAGCCAGAAATTGGGTTTTTGTGTGTCCCCCAATCTTGAACTGGGGATCATTTGCAGATTATGCCTGGTGTCTAAACCCACAAATATTCCTTCTGTACTCAGCTTTGGAGCTCAAGCTTCAAATCCACAAAACAGAATTTTTTTTAGAATCACACCTGGCTGATGGGTATGCTAGATATTTGTTTAAGTGTCAATAAGCAGCTTTGAGCGACCGTCCTCCTGTCGTAATATTATCTGGACATTTTACCCCCAGCAGAAGCAAAACTTGCAAGTCAATGGTGAAATAATTGGTTTGTAGCATTTATATTGTTAAATTCACTCCCAATGATAAATATAGGCATAAAGTCTTGCTAAAAAAAAAAAAAGCATCCAAGAGCTGAAGTGAGTTAAAAAGTTTAACCACCTCATCATATAGAGCTCAACTGGTCTTGCAGTATTTGAGCATGATGATCATGCAGAGCTGAGTTCAGCAGTCAGAAATGTGGTGGCTCATGAAGTGGAAATCTTCTGTCACACTAGAGTTATTCTTAAAACTTAACCACAGAAAACATAGCCACACCAGAAGCAAGACTGCCCAGTCCAGTCCATAATACATAAAACCACATCAGTGCTAACTCAAGATGATTCAGAAAAACCACATCAGACTAGCGTCAACTAACTCAAGATGATTCAGAATACAAGTTCCCCTTTTGTAATCACACATGAAGTGTGAAAGTGAGTGTATATATGAACTGGACATGATTCAAACCTAATATCACATATATATATTTTTTTTTTCCTTATGGGGCAGGGGGCTCGCCAAAAAATCGCTAACCCGACGTCCCGGGGCTAGCGATTTTCCAGTCGGGCTGCCAAAAATCTCAGCCCTGCCCGTCGGGCTATCATAGGAAGGAAAATTTGACATGCATTAAAGAGGTTGTTCTGACCGTTATGTGAGTACCTGTGTAAAAGCAGCATGATTTACTACCCGGTATTTTTAGTTCTCTTTGAGCCAAATAAGACAGGTCAGGTGAAGAAGGGGCAGCCAACAAAAGCCGACCACAAAATGAAACGTTATGACAAATCAGACTATGAAGAGGGCAAAAAGCAGCGCAAGCTGGTTCAGCCATGACAAGCTAAATAACCAAGTTTTCATTTCATTTTGAGTCGATGTTTCTTTGTAACTGGGACAATTTTAAGAAAGACCCCATCAGAACTCCATGAGAAATGCAGCAAATGCATTATTGCTCAGTCTGCAATATCCCAGAACAAACAGCAATTGCAAAAACATACTAAAAATGATAATGCATGCTGTGACATATTGAAAAAGTCTGCTTTCACTTTCACTGCGATGGGCCTAATAATGAAGTGTGATAGTGGTGCTGTATATGAACTGGACATGATTCAAACCCAATGTCACATATATCTATTTTTTTCCTTATGGGGTATATAAACAATACAAATCCACTTTGTGACATGGTAGCTATGTTGACAGAGCCTCTGTATGTTTTTGTGCATCTGTAATGTGAGTCTGGATTCCTGTTGTCATGTGGTATAGCAGTTGAGCTCTGAAACCCAGACAGTGGCGTGTTGAAACAAGTTTGATAAGGGCTGGAGTCACTGCGCTCCCTCTAAGGACAGACCACAGCCATTTCATCATGGCATGCGGCATAAAGTTAAACACAAGGACATCTCTGAGTACACAGAGAAGATGTCAATTAGCAAGTATTTGAGTTGATCACTGCTCAGGTATTTGAGCATGGACGATTAATTTTGTTTCCGTGACACCATTATTCGGGCTCTTAAATTTCATTCACTGTCATTCACAAGATTGAGTCGGAGACGGTGACACCATTAATCTTTTGTCATTGCATCTGCAATGTGATACGTATGATGCACTGGGTGATATACATCGTCTAGACAAAAGGGAAGAAAAATATGCAGAAATGTTTGCCCTCATTTTTTGCATCTAACACTTTAAGCCATTCTTTTACAACATGAATGAATGCAGGTGTTTGTGTGTGTAAAAAGAGAAAAAAAAAAAGAGTCGTCACCCAATGAAATCATCTGAATGGTGTCGCACCATCACCTAGTGCTTTTAAAAAAGCAAGAGCCTTGTATTAAAATAGCGCCACTTGAGGGTGTGGGGAGGGCCATTAAACCCGGGAGAAGTTTATGAAAATGTGCAGAGGGCTCTGAAGTGTGCTGCTGAATTGTGGTCTTTGTGAGCTTAAGCTAGGGTGGATTATGCCAGCTAGTGAGAGGAACAGACAGGGGCTGTGTTTAACTTGGTCGCTTGCCTATTTGTGCTCTATTCACGTGTATGGCGCCATGCTCACACTAAACAGACAAGCCTGTATGCTGAGGCCGGGACAGTCACTGGGAGAGTGGCAGGGGCCTTGATTGGCACTGGGTGTGTCTGCTGGTACCAAAGCATATTTCAGGTATTAGAAGGCTGTTATTTTATGGTGTAAACTGGCTGACAGAAGTGGACTTTAAAATCATAAGAATATATGATTTGGTTTGCCATTCCAAATGGAGTAAGTTACTTGCTTTTGAAAATATTTGAGATGGTTTTTTTTAGCTTAGAGGAGATTCATTTTTGGTTTTACTTGTAAAACTTTAAATTTAGGCTGAGTCAAAAAATCCAACCTTCTAATGCAATTTTTATGATGAGCTTTGTTTAGTTTCTGGAGGATAGGTTTGGGATATTTTCCATAAAAAATAGTCCAAATGAGATGTGTTTGCAGTACTGGAAATAATAAGTCATATGGAGTTGCCTGGATAGAGCGCAAATAAAGTGAATGCACCGAACTGTCACCTACACTGCCCATACATTGGTGCAATCTAGCAGTTTCAAAGAGCGGCTAATATCTGATCCCACTGGGATAGGACATTTACCTTTTCACAAGCTTCTAAAAGGCTTTAGGACTGCAGGGGATGTGTTGCTCTATCATTAATAAACATCAGGGAATCACAAAGAATGTGTTTAAGGGAGCATGTGATTGTTTATCTTTATTTTAATGCATTGTACATTGATTTAGCAGTTACTTTGTTACTGTCCTGGAATCTCTTACAAGAAAATGAGCTTGCGGAGTTGCATATGAATAAATAAACAAATAAATGGGGGCGAGGGGGGATTATATGCAAAAAAAAGTTGTAATAAGTTGTAGCAATTGTCCCATAAATACCTAATTTTTCCTTTTCTTCTGCACAGCTTTATTTAAAGTCACAGTTTGATAGATGTCTGTTGGTCCATGGCAGAAAATGGAAAGTCATTAAGTCTTTGTGTACCAGCTACAACAGCTGCGATTATGAGGAACATGATACTAGTCAGATTGTACGAAAGTGAGACTAAACATTATTGTGTCAGGGAGATGAAGCCTTTAATTTTGATCATCAGAACTGAATAAAATACTTGCTGGAGATTGATCTTTACTTTTCAGTTTAGTAAAGTGGAATTAGGTCAATTGTGTTGCAACTCCAAGCTATTTTTCCTGTGAGTAGCTGACACTTTATAGGCAGCCTACTGAGAGCACTTCCTGTGACTGGCTGTTATGAGAGACTGTTATGTGGTGGGGGTGGGTGAGCAGAAATGATACTTGTCAAATGAAGAACAACTTCTCGATCTCATTCCCTTTCCGTAGTTTTCTCGAAAACGACACCAAGAATTTCTCGTGCAGTAAATTTGGTGCCTGTGTGACCTGCAACAGCACAAGTATTGTTCTAGCACAGGGAGGGTCTGAAAGCCACTATTTTTGTAAGCCCTCCCAAACCCCTCTTCATCCTTTCCTGCTCTCCTTACTCAGTTCATAGGCATTCCAGTGGTATTTATATTTCCCTCCAGAGCAGGGGGAAGTTGACAAGTATTCACACAGACATTGGATTCAGCTCAGAAAGGTGGGCAGTACTCCCACTGCCGGCTTGCAATTGGTTTCATTGTGGTCACATGGCCTGCAGAGACAGGCTGAAGTGTTGGCACTCCTCCCCCCATAGCCTACGCTGTGCCCTCCCTCTCTGCTCACTTTAGGTTTTTCGCGCATGTATGTGAAGTTTTCTGTTGGTCAGACCCTGTGTGATTGAGTGTGTATCAGCCAGGGGATAGGGGCGTATTACAGTTATGTTTTGGGAGCTTACCGAGTCCATGGGCAGTGAGTGCCTCGGGAGTATGACCCCTGAGACTCAGGATATATACCTGAGAATGGACCATCACCGCAGACGCTCTGGCTACAGGTTGGGCAGGATTATTGCCAGGCAGCAACTACTCAAGAAGATTGCTGGAGGTATGAGACTTGTTAGGATAGAAGTGACAGTTCAGACAATTATTCGAGTCTTTTGGTCGTTTGGTTTTTGAGCGAATTTGTCATTTTTCCAGGATTGAGAGGAATACTGACTAAGCAAGGTGGTAGTCAAAACATGGAGTGAATAAGTTCTGCCATGTGTGTGTGTATATGAGACTGTGATGGCAGGATGATATGTTGACAAAGTAGTAAGTGTCTTGTTTTGATTGGGATAAGCTGATTGTCTTTTTCATATCAGTTTGTATCTGTATTGGTTTCTCACTGATTTCTAGATAAAAGTGGAATTCAGTGTTAACAGGATTTTAAAGACACATGTACCGGAAACAGGGTGTGCTTGTGTGTATCGCTGCAGAAGAGGAAAAAAAAACTTGACCTTTAGCCAACAGGTAGTCAAGGGTGCAGAGGTGGTAAATAATTGGTATTGACTGACTATAACAAATACAGATAGGTGATAAGCAATAGGGTCAGTTATGTAAGAAGAGCTGGGCCCACAGTGTAAACAAAATACATCAAGGAATGTCTTGACTTGACAGGTTTACAAGCACTCCATTCATTTAAAGATTGCTGCTTGTAACCAGGTGAGCCTTCAGCCTTCAGCTTCCTCCAGGGCCTCTAACCTCTTTCCTTTGTCTTTAAATACCTGGAGACTTAAATCCATTCCCCAGAGGCCAAGAAAGGGCATGCATAACAACAAAGACGACTAAATACTACGACTCCCGCTCCCTCATGCAGGTGTGAGCACTCTGCCGCTGGATCAAAGGGTGGCTGCATTTCATAACATAAGCTTCATTGCTAAGAAACTTTGGTCATCAGATGGTAACGCACAGCATAGTTCTTCTCACAGTCACAGTAACAAGAGCGTGAGTCAGGTAATGCAGCCTTGTGTGGGTAATATTTTGTATCGCCGCAGAGGCAAGGGGCAAAACACAAGGCTTGTTTTTGATTGTGATGATGTAAAAGATGCACAAAGGATGCTGTTGGGTGGATTTCCCAGTACTGCGTGTGTGTACGCTTGTTTTCTGGTGGAAATCTTTATAATCTGGTGTGTACTGACGTGTGGCATCATGTAACTAGACGTGTTGTTTTCAGATCACAGATGTCTAGGTTGACAGCAAACCAACAATGTGGGTCATCTATGACACGGACAGAAAACATGTATGTTTAAAGTGCAATTTAAGTTGCTTTTATTCAAGTTAAGTCATTTTAATAACAGGGTTTCTTTTTATGGGAGATCTTATTTGTCATATTTTTGAGGAGTAGCTTGGAGTCTTTAGTTGGAACCAGTGTTTTGTCACAATTCAGCAATTTTCCAGCTGTGTGACTTTTTTTTTAATCCTTAAGAAGCATTTTAGTTGTTTATCACTGTTTTTTGGTTCTTTTTTTATCAGTTGTGTATGATCTTGTGCTCTCATACCAGTCTGAAATGCTGAATCTAACAGTGAAGTGGTATTTTAAAGCACTGGCTAGAGAGCCACCGAATTGATCTTTGTGTATTGGCAGTAGCTGCTGCATTCCAGCTGGTCGGCCCTGTTGACACAGCAGGTTGAAAGTGAGTGTGGGTCATGGTGATGGGCAGCATTACTCATGTATTGTTTCATTCCAAAATTCCAGGGATGGCTGTTCAATCTTAGTCACGTTTCCGATAAGATGACATTTCAAGGTATACTGAGCTATCTGCGTGGGATCCTCCTCAGTCCTTTAAGTTAAGGTATCGTCAGTTGTTACTGTCGAAATATTCTGTCTCTCCAGCTTGGAGAGTAGATGGATGTGCACGCACAGCTGTGTGAATTAAGATGAGACAAAAAAGGTATGTTGGCTGGTTGCAGATCTGAAGTGGTCTGTATATTACAGCAGGAATGCGTCGCTGTCCTTGAAAATATTTCTGAGATTTCAGAGGAGTATCCCACATGCGATTACTCTGGAGGGCTTACAGTCTGTCTGCAGCTTCTTGCCCTCTCCCTCAAATCCTCCCTGCTCAACCCTTGCCTGGATTCTCAGAATTTCTGCATCTGTTTGTTACTATTCATAGGGCAGAGATACATACAGTACATCATACATTTAAACAGCCATTTGTGTCCAGGCACTGCACATGTGTTGCAAGAATGTGTTGATTTTTTGTACTGTTGTTCTTGTTTAAAAAAAGAAACGACCTTTATTACTGACATTTGAATGATACATTTAGTCTTCTACCAAAGGTCCGTACTAGCCACATTTATTTTTGCATGCACATATGTCTTACATTAAAAAGGATGATTTTCATCTGTTTTCCTATAAACTATGCCAGACTATCATGAAACCTGACTGTTCATCGATTGTTCATGGACAATTTTTCCTCTGTGGAAGCATTCCTGTTTTATCATGGAAAAAGTCTGGAAGCTTCATCTGCACTTTGGTGGAAATCCAGTTGAAAGCCACACTGCTACATTTTCTCGCTTACTGTTTTGGGTCCTTTTCCTAAGTGAGGGGCTGTTGTGTTTTGAACAAGAAGCTCCGTCCAGTGTGACCCTTCCATGGCCTTTCTTCATGCCTTATTGACCTTGGCGCAGGCAATGGGCTCCAATCTCTAGCCTGGAAAGGCCGTTAGTGCTTTCCTCCATAGCTGAGGACAAATCCTGCTCCTTTTAATATGACAGAAGTTACTGAGTGGCAGCTGTGTGCATATCGGTGAATCTGTCCATATCCAGGAAATATGCAGTGCATCTTTCTTTTGCTACCATGGCTGTAAGGCTCCTACCTTAATTGTGCTGTCAGCTACATTAGTACTTATGTTGCCACACAGCACAATTCGCATTAGTATCTACAGTTACCCGTTAATTATATTTAATTGGTATTTGGTCTGGTAAACACCAAGTGTTTTTTTTTAATCAAGGTTTCATGACAAGGTTTATATTTTCTGTAAAGTTTAAATGATTAAAAGAGATAAGTTACTGAGGCAGAAATGTTTGAGTGGGATAATGTGTGTACTGCTTGCAGATTTTTAAGTAGTTAGCATAGAGGAGACAGGACCACTTAAGCTTTTTAAGAGGACAAGCTGCACCGTATGTTCTTCCTCTGACTGGAAGATGGTTTGAAAACTGCACTGGAAATGGGTTTGCATTGTTCTGTCTTTTGAGAAGTTGTATCAGTAGAAGGGGCTCTTCAAAGTAAGGAATCCAGTGAGACCATGCCCTGTCCCTCTCAAGGCTCCTCTGCCAAAGCACTGCATTATTCATCAGCGGTCTGCTACAACATGTGGCACGTTTGATGAACTGAGTGTGAAACAAATATAACTGCTCCTTCTTTCAAATGAAAGTATGATGATAAGTCAAGATGTAGCCTTGCACGTTGTTAACTTGGCTCCTGCATGCCTGTTTATCTTTTATTCATGAGTTTCTGGGCTGTAGCTGAGAGTGCTATGCAGATTTTGATTGCTGCCTTAAGGGGGCAGTAAATAAAACTGACAGGTAGGGAAAAGCAATTTTGACAATGTGCTTAGCTGGTTGTCTACATCCAACATTACAGTCATCACACTTTAGATAATGAAATCTATGGCTTGTACTGTTGCAGTTTGTTCTGTTGCATGATTACTAAAATCGGGTGTGTATTGGTTTAGGCATAACAATGCTATGTCCCAATCCATACCATGCTATTTCTAATTAAGTCTTAGCATTTAGTGTTTTTGCACTTTGGTGTTTTTTGCAAAAGTGAAGCTGCTTAGCTGAGGAAAAATAGAAAAATCAGGATGTAAGCAAAGAGTCTTAAAAAGACTTTTAAAAGTTCTTCCTTTTTCACATTTTAATTGGCTGCGATAGTCAAAAGCTGCTAACTGTCTATCATGTGGTGTTGCACGTATTGTATAACTTCCTGTTTACTGAAAAGTATGTTGAGATAGTTAAACATAGTAGTTAAGATGTAGATATAGCATGTATATGAGTTTGGTCACATGCCAATGTGGTTTTTATTCTCTGTATTGCTGTGGGTGTGAACATTTGAGGACAATGTGCTGGCTGTTCTTTCCAGGGTGTGTGCAAGCTAGGATGGTACTCAAAAAGGTTAAAAATTTAGAAAATTAATGTTCCAGTTGTTATACTTTTTATTGTAAATCCTGTTTTGCCATTTACATCTACCAGAAACCAAAAGCCCCCAAAGACTTGCTTCCTAGTGCCTGTTTAAAAGGTGTAAAGATAAATAGATTGTTAATGTTCAACATTGTTTGAACAACCCTTGTTTCAGATTTTTGTCTCCCAATCCTCCTTTGTTGAGCTAGCAAATGGAAAAAGGTCTGAATTTCAATGAAAACATCAGACGTGCACATTTTATTTCAGATATTATTCAAGTGTTAAATAATAGATCACATATACACTTGTATAACAGAGCTATTTAAACTATAGCTCTACATGGATGTTGTTGTAGATCCCACTGTTCCTGAAGTCAAAATGTACCGTGTACAGTTTGTTAGTTGTTAGAAATTTCTTGCTCTGGTGACTAACAAACAGAGGGAAAAAACAAATGGTTAAGAATCTTGTAATACTCAGGAACTGGCTCACTCCAACCAACCTCTAACAAGTAAACCAAAGCTCGCATTCATAAAGCTCTTTTGCAGATTCCCACTTTTTGCCTGTATTTGGCAGGGTGAGCTCACATACCCTTTGCAAGCTCCTTCTCCTGTGTGTGAATCAGTTGAGGCTGACAGCTGCCACATGTGCGGAGCTAATCATTTACTAGGTGCAGATTGAAGAAATGCCTTGGCTGCACTGTAACAGGAACACAAAGTCACATATTAACAGAAGTGCTTTGGAAAACTGCTCAGATGTTTCATATTCCACATGCCACAAAAAAATGCTGTACTGTTTTTACAGTGAATAGTAGATTTATTTTGGCTTGGTCTTGGTCAGAAAAGAGATTATATAGTCAGTGTCTTTAGGGGTCTGACCTGAAATTTCAACATTTGCTTATATATAAATGTATTTTCTATGGATGTAAAATAAAAAATATAGATAACTATGTATTGCACAGTCCAAAATAATTGGTGATTAAAACACAGTGCTCTAAGTGCCAGAGTTTAGCACTTGACTGACCTCTTGTGGTAGAAATGTGCATTACAAGTCATAGCTGGAAAAAATGACAGAAGTGTAAAGGCAGCGCACATCCAGGTCACAGACATCCAGCCGCCGTCTTTCCTCTTTATAGGCTGTTCAGCCCTGACGCCGACGAGCACAGATGAGAAGTGGTTTTATATTTTTAAGTTATTGTTCTGTGGGTAAGAGTACAAATGCTCTAATAGAGCAGAACAGTCATTTAACTCTATGGGTGGCTGGCAGTACTGGTAAGCCAAGCTGTACCTCGTCATACACAAAACTTGTGCTGACAGTATGATCCTCTGTGCTGCCACTTACAAGTCTGTTCCATGAGTACATCAAGCTCCTAAGGAAATCTTGTAGCCACTCACTTTGAAGTTGTTAATTAGGACCAGCGTCCCAAGGGATGCTCCATGCTTTTATTGTGGAGGTCCTGAGAGGGCTTTCTCACGGTATGGGGCCCTTGCTCTGACATTGGCCCTCTCTCTACCCTCTGACTCTCCCAGGCCATTCCCAGAGAAGGAGGGAACCCTGCATAGTGCCCTCTGGGAACTTTTCCAAATGAGAGGAAGGAGGACCTAATAGAGCTCTGCAGGATCTGACTTCAGAAGGGTTTCTTCGGGATGTTTTTTTCCCCTTCTATTTTTGTCTTTACTCATTACTTCACTCATAAACTACGCAGAATGTGTTAGTTTATACTAATTATCTCAAAAAGTTGATTCTGTTCATCTAGACGTAGCCTCTTCAGTGGGGGGAAACATTTCGTCACTCATCCAAGTGCAGGTTTCCCAAGCCTTATAAACAGTACATTTGCATAATGACTGTAACTAGCACCACTGATGAAAAATGGGCTGTGAGGCCAGTTGCTTGATCATTAATATGCAAATTGTCACGAGCATTGATCAATGGTCATGAGAAGCATTCACAGAGAGTTGGGGAATGGCTGCAATCGCAGCATTGTAAGATTGTGAAAGATGTACCCTTAGGCCCCCTCCTTGATTCAGAGATGCTCTTTCTCTTTTCATGAAAAATGGCCTCACTGACTCCCCGCTCAAACCAGCCTTCCTCCCTCTCCAGGATGTCTACATCCTCATCATTGAAAGAGTGGCCATTGGCTGCTTAGCGCTTCTGTGTTGTGCCATCCACTTAGCCAGAGGTTGTTTGATTTCCCAGCTGTATTAATCACTGTAATTCTCCTAGCACTTAATGGCGTACACTATATTACTCTGTTTGTGCCAGGCAACTGGATCCTTGGGGTGGACCAATTTTTGGTGCAGCGTGTTTTGAGGTTTGAAAATCACAGAGAAAATGTGCCTCAGCTGTTCCGATACTCCTGACTCATAAGGGATCACTAAGGGTTTTCACTTAGGCAGCAGTTGTCCTTCTTCTCTTCTGGATCACCTGGAACATTTTGGGATTTCCTTACCTGGATGATTGAACATGAATCAAGACATTTATACTAATTAGCATCTGATTTTTTGATCTGTGTGGGTGCCACAACTTTAGAAACATGTGTCATAAAGGTTCCAGTCATTCTATTTTCATTACATTTCATTACTTCGTTACTGTCAAGATTTCACCTGAGCTGGCTGAGAGTTTGTCAGTAATTCTTAGCATTTAGTAATTCTTCTTCACTGGAAAACCAAATTATAGTGTTTACGTAGACTATCAAAGAGAATGGAGAATCAAGGCATGCATTTCACATAAAAGACAAGATGTATGGACTTTGAATGCGGATGCATCAAAGACGTACTGTATAAGAACTTGTTTAGTTTGTTTGTAGGCCTAAAGTGTTACATTTAACTACATGACCACATGGGAAACTGTAGGAGCTAACTGTAACAGAGCTGGCATAAAAGATGAGGAGGAGGGAGTCAACTAGAAAAGCCCTGACAGGAATCGTGCTGAGAGAGGGAAAAGGAAAAGAAAGGGGGGAGGTAGCAGACAGCTCCAAGGAGATGTTAGTGAAGAGAAAGTGGAGCTCACCGTAAGTCTGATAGGCTTACAGACCTTACATCTGGACTGCAGGGAGCACAGATGTCCACAGGTACAATAGCTCTCTAGGATCTGTTTCAACAAGCTATGCTTCCTATTTTGGCTTTAAAAAAGAAAACCCACAGTTTTGAAAAAGGAAAATTTATGAGAGCAGATAGGGACTCCTTGGTGCATGTTATTACTGCCCAGCCCATGTTATTAATCTTGCACTGTGTTACTTATCTGTTGATAGAGTGAGTAATTTCATCTGAAAACTAGAGCGATGATTAATCTATAAAGATCACTGTGGGTTGAGGAAATAGTCCAGGGTTTCAGGGACTTTTGCCTGCATGAAGAAGGAAATCTGCAAAAGCCAAAGCTGATACTTTTATCACAAAAGAAAGCAAATCCTTAAGAAAAGGGCCTCCGCGATGGTTTTCAGAACACTTTAACATGCGTGGGAACGTGGCTTCAGTTCAGTGTCTGGAAGTGTTTAGCTTTCGCATTGTCTCTTGGAAGTTGCTGCGGTATGTATTTCACAGAAAGCTCTACTGATTGATTTCTCCTCTATTCAGAGCTGTTGGCAGTAAAGTGGAGGTACATGGGGATCTGGAAATTACCATCCTTTCTAGAGTTTGGGGTCAGAGGTCCCTTTTGTAGTAAAAGACACTTCTGTTTAAGTGTCAGTTTGAAGCCATGTGCCAAAGTATCCTGTAGTGTGACCAAAGGGGAGGAAGCAGAACACCTGTCTGTGAAGCAGAAGTACACTTGACACTTCCCTCAGTTTTTGCTATTTGCAAAGCAACCCCAGGGATTCAACATGTGATTGTTAGAACATTTTCTCAAAACCAAGTGAATGTGAGACATTGTAACAGCCTGCCTGAAAACACTGTAGAGCTGATGGTTTGAACTTTGAAGCCTTGGCTTGCTCAGAAGCCACGTGGCCCCAGCATCATACCCAATTATTTGTCTTCTGGCTCTGACTCCCAGCCAGCAGGAATGGCTATCAGTTTACAGTTTGTGTCTGGGATCATCTGTAAATCCTCCATGGAAAGGCTGTTTGTGGCAGCACAAGAGAGTGATTTTGAAAGCTTTCCATTTTCTTTCTGACTGTTGACTTGGAACATAAACTGATATTTGCTTTTAGAAACCATTTGTAGTTATTTACTAGAGTTTAGCAATGTTTGGATTATCATGAATCATGCCATTCCCGCATGATTTTCAAGCTGGAATTTTACTGGGTTTTTTTTTTTTTTTTTTTTTTTAAGCCTACTGCTGACCGACACTGCACAGGAATGAGCATATGTGAGTTAGCGTCTTGGTATTTAATTGTTGTCACTGTGCATTGTATTATCATTACTAGCTTGTGAATGCTTAAAACGCTCTAATGGCTATTTCTAGAAAGAAAGAGAGCTGATGGGTTGTTTCCCCTGAAGATGAAAGAACCTTCTCTCTGGGTGTCCTTCAGAGGTGAAGGAGAGTGTTACCACAGCTGTGCTGCTCTTGTTTAAATTCAATACAGGACCTCGAGAGAAAAACACAGCCCAGATGACTTTTGACCCAGCAGGCTTTGGCAATGGTCAACAGCAGCAGATCCCTAGCTCACGTAGTTATGTTATTTACTCTCAAAATCAATAAGTGCTTGCTGTGAGTTTGTGTGTGTGCGTGTGTCTGCTGAGAAATGAAAGGTAGACTTCAGCTTTCACTGATTGAGTCATTAAAAATGCTAAGGTTTATGACTTTTAACAGACAAAGAAAAGAATTAAAGACCAAATGATGATGATAGATTAAAAGGCTGGTCTGTGGATCTAAGATTTAATTGTGAAACCTTGCACTTACACAGGTTCAGAATGCTAATGCCTCCTTGGCACCAGGTTTTTCTGGGCTCACACTGTGATTGTCCTAAAGTCTCTGTTCTTCAGGAGGCACCGAGATTTTCTTTATCCACTTTGTTACTGGAGACCTGTGGGCCAATGAAAGGATCTCTCCACAGGTCAGTGTGGACCACAGGGCAGAAGTTGGCCCAAGATTTGCACAGCTCATTTGTATTTGGGGACATTTTGCCTTGGTGTCTTAGCAACACAGCCAAAAGCTGATCATTTTAAACCTGCATCCTGTGTCGACCGCAGGATAACAGGTCCCCTGTGTGCCCCACAGGATCAGATGAGGGGGTGGAGGTCCCTGGATGATTCAACATTGGCTCTCTGTAATTACTTGGCCTGTGGAGCCATCTAGCTCATGTGCCAATCAAGAACAAAGTCAAATCTGCAAAGGTACTGTTGTTACTCAATAAGAGACAAACGAAGTCTCTTGAATTTGACTAGTATTCTTTATTTCACTATCTTGGTAGTTTATCAGTGATAATGTGAATGTTATAAACTGAAAGGCAGCTGTGATGTTAAGCAGTGGCACCTCCTGTTTCGCTGTGGCATATTGTGCTGAGGATATTGGAGTCTGAGGGACATGTAGAGCTTTGTTAATTAAGACCTTCTTTTGAAATAGGAAGGCTTTATTCCCACGGCATTAGGTGAATTGCATGGGGCAGCACACTATTAATCCACCTTGTGAATTGCAAGCATTTCCTTGAACTCTTCTGTTCTCTTCTTTTGCGCTTCCTGTTTGCTCCCCTGTACACAATTATAAGCTGTGAGACAGAAGGAATGTAAGGCTATTTTCAGCATGAAACATCAGATGTTGTGGTTTTGTAGCAGACTTGGAGAAGGGCAGTGTGTTTCCCCTGGCTGTCTGTCTAGCCTTAGCTGACTCCTCACAGTGAGTGGGTGTCTGTATGCAATTAGCATCATAAAGGAGAAGAGAGGCCTCACCTCTATGCTTCCCAGGATGACGACACCTTCTAGTGGAATCTTTTTCCATATTACTGGTTCTGTTTGTCATTCTCCAGGTGTTCCTATAGACAGTCTCAGTACTCAGTTACAGTCTGAGTCACCTGGCTGATTCATTTTGTGGCACTGAAGTATGGAGGAGGCACATTTGTGTGGGCATACACAGATAGTAAATTTAACCGTTTGTTTGAGCGTTTTAAAGTTCTGCCATGCTCTTAGTGTCTTTGCTGTTAAATGATTTATTGAGGTAACTAGAGTGGAGGTGCTCTGCCATTCTGTCTGTGCTTGAAGCTTTATACCCAGTCCTGGCCCCATTAGACCAGGAGAGGAAATGGCAGAAGTGTCACAGCGAGGCAGGCAGAGGGCAAGCGGAGTACATCTGGAATTCTACTCACATGATAGGAAATTATGGATGGTTATGATATCCTTACGTAATCGCAGAGCCATGGAAAACCCTGATCATTTTAAAGTGGCTTTATCCGCATATTAAACCAATAGATTTTCCTCATAAATCATAATTGTGGGGATTTAATCTCTTACAGTATAATGTAAAATTAGGCTATTGATGCATTGTACAGCCAATCCGGCCCCTGTGTCTTTCTGGATTTGATTTATAAAAACATTTGCTTCTTTGACTCTTTCACACGTTTAACTTTAAAAGATTTACATTGAACTCTAAGGTAAATTGAGTTGACTTTTTGCTTTTTTAAAAGTGTGTTTGTGTCTTTTTAAATTCCAAAATATATTTTATTTAAAGGTTTTTAAAAAAATTCTTGTTCTTTATGCATTTATTTAATTGAAACTACCCTCTCAACATATCAGATGACTTTGAGTGTATTTGTTTTGTTTCAGACATAGAGTTGAAACAGATTGACATATATTACTGTTAGGATGATGTTAGCGCAGAGTCTTGTGAGCTGAGGGGCTCAGCATGATTCACTGCTGCTGATTGCTGACAGTTTATGTCATGGTTTTCCCAGAGTTCAGCTGCCTACGTTTTTTCCATTTCATTGACCCGCTGTAACAACATCTGGAGTCTGTAAAAACCATTCTTCCCTTTTGTTTGTTTAAGTTAAACTTTTCCCACATCACTTTTAACACTTCTTGGATGAAGTTTCGAGAAAAAAACTGTAAAAGCTGACCTCATGTAATCTGGCCAGAAAACTGACTGAGAGCAGAGAAACATCTTTTAGGAAATGGTAGGAAATTCTTAATTTTTAAATACAAAGTATTGAAATACAAGAGAGTCCAAGGATTCAGAGGCAATCTCCTCTGCTTAGATGTTTGCCAAAAATCTGCTGAGTGGGGTTATAAAAGAGTTGTCGTGGGCAGAGCTGGGTAGGAGGGTCAGGCAGTAGGAGCTGAAGGGGAAGATGACGGGGGTGAATGTTCACAAGTCTGCCACAGAAAGGGGTGGGTTGAAGGAGAGATTTAGTGTTGGGGCAGGCACATGGTAGTTGGGGGTAGACGGAAAGAGAAAGGGGAAGAAGGAGCTGTGGATCTGAGTTCCAACTGGAAGCTGTGTTCAGACAGGGAGAGAGAGCAGGAATGTGGCTCAGCGTGGGAATGAAGATGCTCTGACATGCTGAGAGACACTCTTAAGATTTGATGGATATATGAACCACTCTGGCTGTATGATGAAAACATCCCGTGAGTACATGATAATTTGTTACTGGCAGGAAACTACAGTGGTAGTTGATTTGAAGTGTTTTGGAGAGTAGGCATATTAAGACAGATGCTTCACTGACGATAATTGTTTGTACTTATTCACAATAAGACTGAATGAATGAATTTGTTCTTTTTATTTTGGATTGTTTTACAAAAGAATATGGAAGGAAGGAGATTACTGTTTGTCATAAAGGCTCAGGACAAAACAAAATAAAAACCCGAAAAGTTTTTGCTCATGTTGTTGCCAATCAATATTTATCAAAAGTTTGGGATGAGACTGTGGGTCTACCCAGCTCATTCTGTATCCAAGCTAGGTTTTCTTTGAGCATTTTGTCACGTCATATCCATGCAATGAATTACATAACAGCTGGTTATTTTAAAAATGTATTTTTGGTAATGTTGCACAAAGACAATGGTAAAGGAAGGACGCCCTCGGTTGCTACAGATGCTTTAGTTGTGCACAGCTTTTAACATTCAGGGCCATTGTGTCACAGCCAAACTGGGTTTCATCTCTTTGTGAAACTGTAATTTTATACTGTACACAGTTTTAAAGCTGTGGGTTGTGGAGGGAAAACACAAGTTCTCATTTTTGGCATCATGCCCATCCAGCCTTTTATCCACAAGAGATTTCCTTAGAGAGAGGATGAGAGGACAGAATGTCTCAGTATCGTGTTACAGAATGCCAAAAGAGAGGAATTCCCAGCTCATGTTACTTGCTCCCAGTGGTCCAACCTGTGGCTGTGGGACACAAGAGGACCTGGCAGCGCTCTCACTATGAGCTACAGTTGAATAATACAGGCCTGATATTATCCCCCTAAGAGGGAAGGCTAGTTGCTCAGAAAACCTTTAGCTCCTGCTGATACAGGTGGGAACAGAGCACAGTGGCTCCTGGCCGCCTACCCATGTTGACTTAACTGCTGGTTAAGGGGGTAAACAGCAGACCTTTTCTATCATCCAAGGACAGAGGGAACTGTTAATATTTATTCAGTTGCATGACCAAAGTCACTTTTTATAGATTTCTGGATGGAAAACAAGTAAAGCAGCACAGGTGAGTTCTGGATTATATCTGGAAAATCATCCGATAGCTGCATATTCATTCTAACAATACAACTGCTGTAATTATGCAGTATAGTGTGATGAATGATGGTGTTTTATGTTTCAGTCGTATTGTGTCAGGCTCAGATGGGGCTTGGAAATAAGACTTCAGATATGTAATGGGAGAATTGTTTGTCAGCCGCTGGCGCAGTTTATGCACGATTATTCTGGATGTAATGTTTACTGTTTGTATTCTTCTTCAAATTGTGGAAAGGTTTTTAAACAATAACAACAAAAAATCCACCCTGAAACTGGTAAGAACTGTTTAATATATAGATTTAGGTAGATATAAAATCTGTGCTTCATATGTTTTATGTTAAATAATTTACCACAGAGTTACTTAGGTTTCTAATGCTTAAAAATGTGCCCGTAGAGTGGCTGATCATGGATAACAAATGATGTAAGGGATTGTTTGGTTATTTGTTTTTATGAAGTTTTTAAGAATTTTTGGAACTTTAAGAATTTTTGTTATAAATTAATCTTCGGATCAGTTTGTTAATTATCGTAAGATAAAAAGTAAAACAAAAAGCATTTTTCAGAACAACCAGAAGTTTAAAAACCTTAAGAAAAATGTTTGTTTTTATAGAAAACTGCAATAAACAGCAAGTAATCTTCTTCAATGAGGACAAGTAGGCCTTTCTTTTACCATAAAAAAGCAATAATAATCATTTTTAATACCTGAATTATTTCTCCTAACACATTCTTATAAATTCTGATGTTTATTGACTACAGTTTTACATTTCCTCTCCTAATGTAAGGCAACCTATTTACTGTAGCACTGGCGTGTCAGACAGCATGTCTTGTGTAGGCGGTAAATGTCACCCAGCTCTATTAGCATTAATGGAAAGGCGCCAATGGTCTGTTTCCTCTCCTTGTCATCAGCGGCTCTGCAGACGTCTCACTCTGCAGGTCACCGGGACCAGTTTATGATCATGACTGGAGGGATCAATTCTTTATCACAAACTCTACTTGTTTGCTTTGCTTGGACTCTATTAAAGATGCATAGAGTGCTGATAAGGATCCTTTTACCCTATTTACATTTTGTCACTGTTTGTTTCATACATGATAGTATCTCTGGATTTACCCAGATCTGCTGTCTGTCCAACCTTAAGTTTGTTGTGCGTGTTGGAAAGAGGCGCAGGCTTGGTTTTGTTTTCACTTGAAAGCCCAGTTTCTTTGTCAAAATGAAAACTAACTCATCTAATGTGATTAAATTTCACTTTTTATCTCAGACAACAACATTTTTTGTATTTCAGAAATTGAGGCGAAAGAGGCGTGTGATTGGCTGCGGGCAGCAGGATTTCCCCAGTATGCTCAGCTCTTTGAAGGTAAAACAAAAAACAAAAAAAACTCCTCCACACATTCACACATGACCAAAGGGTCAAAATGTTGGCATTAAAGGGAAGAGGTTAATAAAGTAGAACAGCAATAAAAGGCTTCTGTAAGGAACTAAAAATGGCTTTTTTTAATTTTAGATCTGTTCCTAAATAGAACAGTGTTTCTGATTGAACATGGACTTGCAAGCTGATGAGTGAATAATGGTACACAGTGTTATCTGGTCTGCCCCCAACACTGTACACAAAACCATGTATTCATGAGCTGCATAGTGCGCCTCATTTACACCACTATTCTCAGGAAGCCTTGGAGCTTGGACCGCAGTCAGATCCCTAGACACAGCAAAACAAGTGGAAAATTCAGTTGCTTTTAAAGTCTAATCTTTTCCAAGCTACGATTACTACATAAACATGTCCTCTGTGCTTAAAGACTAAAGTCATGGGAAGAACTGGGTTTTATCAGAGCTTAAGGTAGCTATACTCCCTCAGATCTCTGCGTCGTGGCCAGACTTCTGATGTGCTGTGGTGCAATATATTTGTTTTCTGACAGTTTGTAGATAGTATCTGGACTTTGGCAATGAATACAGACATTGCTGTTTGAGTGAATGATAAGTTAACATAATTTTAGTATGATATTGGGATTGTGTATTAGAAATTATCCCAGTGCTTGAAGCTTTTGCCATTTTTTAAGTCCAGAATACAGTTTATCAGAATATTTGCCCAACTTTAAAATCAGACCGAGCAACCTCTGCTTTTTATAAGAAGTCGACAACTTGACATGAATGCAGTGGAATGTTAGATTCATCCTCTTAAGTTATGTAAGAGGAAGCCCATACCCAGGGCAAGACGTAATGCTCACAAGCCTGAACGCTGTTATTTGGACAAATTCTGTCTCTGCTCATTAGCATCACATACAAAACAAGTTAATGGTCTCCCAGCTTTCAATGTAGTTCTGGAAAGAATGTGGTTTCCTCATCTCTCTTTCCATTCATCATATCCAAGAACACTGCTAAAATGTCAGGGAGGAATTTGAACACTGCTTCTTTCTCCAACTTTATTCTTTTTTTCCCCAGATTCGCAGTTTCCCATTGACATTACTCCTGTGAAAAGAGATCATGATTTTTTGGACAAAGATCTTGTGGAACCTCTGTGCAGGTAATGTCATGTCAGATATTTATAGCTAATCTTTGAAATAAAGTTGCAAACACTGAAGTGGAGCTATGTTAAAGACCCTGTGAAGTTTGACATGAAAGCACAACTTCCATGTAATGATGTGAAAAAAGTTTAAAAGCTAAAAGCTGCAGACACAAATCCTGTATTTATACAACTGTTATTACATAAACTCGTTGGCTATCCCCTTTGGGATCACGTCAGGAAGGGCATTCAGCTCAAAACTCTGCCAAGTCAAACATGAAGCTACCCACTGTGGGGACCCCTTGTGGCAAGCGATCAGCTGAAAGTAGCTTACTATGAAGTTTTTTTCCCACTTGGAGTTACGTTTATTATTTCATTTATTAAATCACTGCTTACAGACCTTCATCAGGTCGCACAGATATGGTGGTCCCCAAATGGACAAAATGAAAATTTTGGTTTAAAGTTGGTGTAAGCAACATGCTCTTTGCCCGCACTTGATAAAATACTTCTATATTAACCTGATGTCCTTTTTGTAGTTTGTAAGTAATCTGAGAGAGAAGAGAGTTTCCAGGCTTTAGAACACCTAGCCTGGGATTGGAGACTTTGGCCAGCATAAATTAGAACAACATCAGGTGGAAGGATATGGTTGTCCAATCGTGTGTTTGACTCTTCTGAAGTCAGATGGGATCATTGACCTATTTTTAGCACTGCAAGAGGATACAGCTGTTTTTAAATTTTTTGGCCTTTTCCACATTTTATGCCTATTGCAGCTTTGTTAAATCCTTCACTTGCAAGAGCACTGATGAGACTCTTCTGTTGTTCATCTAACCCAACTATGCCTAAATACTGTATATAATTTCCTAGTTTGCCAGAGAATGACTAAAAACGTACACTAAGCGAACAACTGGTGGTTACACATAACGTTCTTGTAGGGTGAGACAACGCATATACTTTTTCAAGCCAAGATGCAAACAGCACTCGGGCTACCACTGTAACTATAGCAACCATCCCAAGAGGAAAGCAGAAGGAACGTGAGGGGTGCCTCGCACAGCTCAATATGCTGTGACTCTAAACAACCCTAAAGCAACTCATCTGAATTCCAAACTAGCCACAGGATAAATACAGCACAATTGGAAACAGTTCCACCTCTAACGTGATTGTTGTCCACGACGTCCCTCCATCTCTATGGTAACATTAGGATGGCTTTATTATCAGTTTTGCCACCACAGGCATGTGTGCAAAAATAAACAGCCGCCTTCATCTTGTGATTGAACTGAAGCAGATAGTTATTTTATGTGTGTGAGTTGCTCTCTGATCCTTCAGTAAGCAGCCTCCTTTTTTTAGTAACCACATTCAAAGCTCTTCTGGCCTGCGGAATAAAGGGCCCCCAGCTTAGAGATCCCCCTCTTCAGTGCTCCACTATCTACAGTAACAATCATGGGAACGTCTTGTTTAACTAACCCCTTCTGTAACACTGGAGAATGGTTAGAGGCCTTTTACTGACACAGAACAATACTGTCAGTCGGTTAAAAAAAGCCTGTTAGCAGTATGTGGAGCCGTTAAAGCTTGTGATTATCTTACCGCACATTTGTTTCTTTGTCTAAAGCCAACATTCAGTTTAGCGGGAGTGTGTTTTCTTATGTCGTCATTTTTTCCATCTGCAGCGGTTGGTTCATTTTCAGCTCTTAGTGCCGTTGTACAGTGTACTGTAAATTCCAGTTGGCACACCCACAAACTCCTATAAACTGTAATCACTAAGGATACGCTCAAAGCCTTAGTTTGTGATGTTTATTAGAGATACTGAAAGCATTCACTGTTTGTCTTTATAAAACTACATTAAGGAAATGTACATCAGTATTTATAAATAGATTATGATAAATGCAAAACATACAACTATATTGTCTATGCTTCATGTTAAGGACAGTCTTTCTAAATCACCATGCTAAGTTGAAGATCATATTTAAGACCTATACGTTAACACGTACAGGGGAACATTTTGAATGAATTTGATTAGGCAAAGTTGAACTAAAGTTCACCTTTGTTCAGACTGCTACAGGCAGCCCTTCAAGCCACTATCACTTAGAGAACAGAGCAACTGACAATTACCGGTGTTCATTAGGTTTAGGGTATTATTATATGGATAAATTCAGTTTCCCTCTGGGTCTGGCTGTGCATCCAAAACAGACGCTGATCAGATTAACACTTAAACAACAAACAGAAGTGGATCTTTTTCTAGTCTGCTCATCTGGTGTTGATTACTACTGGTGCTTTCTTTTGTTTGCTTGGAACAGCTTTTCATCCTATGGCTGTTTTTCTTTCAGGCGACTCCACACTTTAAATAAGTGTGCCTCTATGAAACTTGACGTGAATCTTCCAAAGAAGAAAGTAAGTGCTAAAATCTTTTTACTTTTACAGTTGTGACAAGTATAATATAACATTAAATGCATTTTGGATTTGGGGAAAACGGCATCCTCCTTGAAGAGATATATTTTTAAAACACTTTATTACTCAGTTGGTTATATATTTGTTTTTGCCACAACCATAGCCTTTTGTGTGCGACTCTCCACATACTCTGGACTGCTTTGAGCTGTTATTCTTCATTTGTAGCTCTTGATAGAAAAAAAAAATCTATGAGTCTAATACCACAGTAGTTATCAGTAATTTTTAAGATGTTGAAAAGAAATGTTAATACATGCTGCATCACAAATAGAACCTAACTTTATCTTTATATACAACTATTATTACATTCACAGTTATTACTTCTTATTTGTTCACGCATTGGAATGTAGCCTTTTCTTGGCTGGTTGCATAATGGTATTAGTCCTTTGCAAACACGTTTTCCTTTTATTGCCTGTAGCTATCCTTTGTGCTTTGTGTGATAGTACACACGTTTTAGCTTCCAGTGAAATTTTTTTCACACACACAATACAAAGAGGAAAAATATGCAAATTATCCTTTGTGGAGTGTGTCTGCATCCATTGTCTTTTTTGATGATTATTATTATTATTATTATTATTTCAGTGAATAGTTATTTACTACTGTAGTTACTTTCATGAGACCTACATAGCAGCAGTTGCAGTTATATCTGCCAGAATAATTGCTGTAAAATAATCTTTCTTTTCCCAGAGTGAAGACTCTGATGAAGACGATCTGTTTGCTATTAGTGACAAATGGACCTTTGAGTGGAGCAGCCGGCGCTGGTCCAGGTTACAGGACATTGACAGTCTGCTGGGAAATCACAGAGAGGGTGAGCTCTCCAGAGATGGTGTGCCTCTGAGAACTACCACCAGCAGCGAGAGTGTTCTGACAGACCTCAGCGAGCCAGAGGTCTCTTCTTTGCACAGCGAGAGCAGCGGAGGCAGCGGTCATCGGGGCCTCAGCACAGAGGACTCTGACTGTTCCAATCGCACCTGCTCAGACACTGCAGCAATGCCAGACTCGACTTCTCTCACAATGCCTCACATCCCCAAAGAATTTGCTCACTTCAATTCACCATCTGACAAGCACAGCAAAACAACCCGCTCTTGTGCCAAGGAGTTACTAAAGCGTATGGATACACTGAGCTCCCGAGGTAATCTGGGAAAAGGCCATAAGACGCTGGTAATCAGCTCTCCTGTGCTGCAGCAGGAGGCCCAGGTCCTGAAGAAATTGAGGTGTGAAGACATCATAAATGGAGATGGTGGAGCTCTGGAACCACCATGCAATAAAATTCTGCCATCCCACTCCAGTAGTGAGGGTAGCAGCCATTCTGGTGGCAGCACTGTCAGCACACCCAGCCTAAAAGAGCATAAGCCTCACCGTGTTGACCATAAACGCAGTGGCATGTATTTGGAGGACATGGACATCTTCTCAGGATCCCAAATGAATAAAGTTGCAGAACAAAATCGTAGAAATGAATTTTGCTCTTATGAAAACCTCGTGGTCCACATTCCCAAAGACCACAAGCCAGGAACCTTTCCCAAAGCATTGTCCATAGAGAGCCTGTCCCCAACTGGTGGTGCCTCAATTAACTGGCACACTGGCAGTATGCACCTGGACTCCCCTTTAATTTCATGCAGGAAGGAAACACGGCCTGCCACCAAGTCCTCTTCCAGAGGTAGCCGCATCAGTGTGTACGATAATGTTCCTGGCTCGCATCTGTATGCCAGCACTGGAGACCTGATAGACCTGGAGAAAGAGGATCTGTTTCCACACCTGGATGATATCTTGCTGCATGTCAATGGTCTAAAACAGATAGTGGACCACTGGTCAAAAAATGTGTTACCTGGAGGCGAGGGGATAGTACAGATCGATGACGGGAAGGATGATACAGCGGGGCTTCAGTCCTCTAGTCAGATTACATTGGACTTTGAGGGAAATTCTGTCACGGAAAGCCAGATCGTGCCTAGTGATGGAGACAGAGACAAAGTATCACTTACAGAGACAGAATCTACAAGGCTCAGGGAAAGGAGGGACTCCGGAGTAGGTGCATCACTCACAAGACCTAATAGGTAAGACTGAACTGATTGAACTAAGCAGTAAGAGTATGTTAAGATGAATAAAAGTTTACTCTATTTTCTTTGCTTTTTTTCATCTCTGTTGGCATTAGGTTACGATGGCCCAGCTTTCAGATATCTAATCGTCTAAGTCACTCAAGAGCATCCCTGCAGATTACAAACCAATCAGCAGGCCAGCTGAGTTTGTTACAAAAGTTTTCACTGTTGCGTTTGACTGCAATCATGGAGAAATATTCCCTGACCAATAAACATGGCTGGGCTTGGTAAGTCTAACATATCCTCCCATCTACTTATGTTTGATTCCTATTTTCCATTTGGATTTTATTACAGTTCTTTGAACTGATAATCACTCTCAGTCGTCAGTATTCTTTATGTATGTATTTGTCCAAATCCTGATATACTGTATTGGCGTCCTTCATTGTCATTATCTTTCTTTAGTCTCAAGAGAATTTTTTAAAACATGTGCTAATGTCTCTCCTAGGTCTGTGCCAAAATTTATGAAGAGAATGAAGGTACCAGATTATAAGGATAAGATTGTGTTCGGAGTTCCTCTCATTGTGCATGTGCAGCGTTCAGGACAGCCCTTGCCCCTCGGCCTGCAGCAGGCCCTGCGGTACTTGAGGAGTCAGTGTCTTGACCAGGTCAGTGACAGCATACGATACTCTCACACTGCACATGCCTTTCATTTTCATATATGAAGTTTATGTGATATCACTGTTTTGTTTCCAGGTGGGTCTTTTTCGTAAATCAGGCGTGAAGTCTCGAATTCAAGCTCTGAGGCAGATGAATGAAAGTTCTCCAGAAAATGTGAATTATGAGGATCAGTCCGCCTATGATGTGGCTGATATGGTGAAGCAATTCTTCAGGGACTTACCTGAGCCCCTACTTACCAGCAAGCTGGGAGAGACCTTCCTCCATATTTACCAGTGTAAGTAAAGATTGCGTTTTTATCTGATATCACTTCCTCTGCAAAGCAGAAATGTTGTTTTTTTAATCCTTCTATTAACCTGTGCAGATGTACCAAAGGACCAAAGATTACAAGCTGTCCAGGCAGCCATCATGTTGATGTCTGATGAAAACCGAGAGGTACTGCAGACGCTACTCTGTTTCCTTAGTGATGTCACTTCCTCTGTGGCGGAGAACCAGATGACACCTATGAATATTGCTGTGTGCCTGGCTCCGTCCCTCTTCCATCTCAACAAAATGAAGAAGGACAATCTTTCACCAAGGTATTGTTTTCTTTTTTTCTTGTGTTACACTTAACTTGGTGTCTCTGGTTTTGGGTAACATTACCTGCCATTCTGTGTTTACAAAAATAATGATGAAGACATGCATACATTAACTCCTGCATGATTATCTTCCCCACAGCTCCATAAAGATCGCTATAAAGTGGGTTACAGATTTTACTCACCCCTCAGGGGTGCAGTAGATAACTCTCTTTCTGGGCCAGTTTTACCCCAGTTAAAGCTTAATGTTTTATGAGATCATGCTGTGTACAAACAAAGCAAAGCTCTCTAATTTAGCAAGTTGAAATTGTTGCTAAAGAGATCAAAGCGGTTTCCTGCAGAGCGGAAGAAGGGTTTATATACTGTTTCTTGTGGGGATGTTGACCTGAAGTCCCTGCTGGCCTAATAGGTTTTCTCTCCTCATATAATCTCCAGGGCCATGCATAAGAAGTATGCTACTGGTAGACCAGACCAGAAGGATCTGAATGAGAATTTAGCAGCGACACAGGGCCTCGCTCACATGATCATAGAGTGCAACCGCCTCTTTGAGGTACGAGAACCTGTGTTTATTATGCAGTAAGAATTTAAAGCCTGAATGCAGTATCTGCTCTTGTTTTTATTTGCTGTGAGCCTTACCTTATGCTTTTATGCACCCATTAGATCCCTCATGAGATGGTTACTCAGTCGCGTAATTCCTATGTGGAGGCTGATTTGCATGCACCAACAATTGACGAGCTGTGCAAGCAGTCGGAAGATGAGGACGGAACATACCAAACACTTTTGGAGGGGAGACTTCAGAACCTGCTCAAAGAGGCCCGGGAAAAATCCAAATACTGGGTGTCTTGCAGCAGCTCTGATAACACAGAGCTCTATTATAAGAAGGTTAGTTTTCTAACCTAAACCTAAACCACTATCTTTATTTCAAAGATTGTGGTACATGAAAACAATCCTTTTTGTGTCTTTGTGTGTGATCCAGGTGGGAGATGGCAACCCTTTGAGACGTTGGAAAGTGTCTGTCGAGGTGGAAGCACCGCCATCTGTGGTGTTGAACCGGGTGCTGCGAGAGCGCCACCTGTGGGATATGGACCTCCTTCAGTGGAAAGTGTGCGAGACACTGGACAGGCAAACAGAAGTGTTTCAGTATGTCCTGAGTCGCATGCCCCCTCATCCCAGCAGGGACTTTGTAGTTCTTAGGTGAGTGCTTAAGAAAACTCAACGCACCATATGTTCTCTTATTTTGGGAATAGCTCAAATTGTATTTCTTTAGATACCATAATCAGTCTCTTTCTGTGCATTCAAGGTCATGGAGGACAGACTTGCCCAAAGGTGCTTGCTCCCTGGTTTCTGTGTCTATAGAGCATGAAGACTGTCCTCCTTTAGGAGGGATAAGGGCTATAGTCCTGGAGTCTAACTACCTATTAGAGCCCTGTGGCTCAGGAAAGTCCAGACTAACTCACATCTGCAGAGTGGACATGAAGTAAGTCCTACATTGAGCTTTTACACAAGATTCTTTTAGAAAGTGCTACAAAGAAAAGTTGTTCTCTTATGGTTTGAGCTGCATTTCTAAATATTTTGCGATGTATGCTATAGTATATTGAATATAGTGTTTTGATTTCAGGGGAAGGACTCCAGACTGGTACAACAAAGCCTTTGGCCACCTTTGTGCTGCAGAAGCTGCCCGAATCCGCAACTCCTTTCAGCCACTAATCACAGACGGCCCAGAGACCAAAATCTGACATTCTTTGCTGCTTGTGTCTGCTCAGCCTTGAGATCAACATTGAGCCTTTGAGTCATTGCTAACAGCCACAAAAAGCAGAGACAGGACTCCAGAACGAAAGCACAGTTTATTGTTTGTTTGTCTGAATGCAAAATGCTCTGAAAATAACTTATGGCTCCTCTGTAATTGCACAATTTTAAAAGAGGACATCTTATAGGTGCTGAGCATAATTCTTCATTGGGAAATTAATTATCCTGCCAATATCATTGACATTTATGACTATTTTATTTACCTTCATGTTTCTAAAACTGTATGTTATAATAATTATCTTTAATAATATTATTGTATTATTGTTTCTACAATGTCTAGGACATTCAAGCTCTGAAATGCTTCTGGGAAGCATATATTTGTTTGTTTCAGATTTAAAGCTATAATTATTTAGATGTACACTCAAGTGTATATATGTGTGTCTGTGTGTGTGTGAATATACTGTAAATTAAATAGAATGTATATTTTGTATATATGTGTGTGTGTATATATATATATATATATATATATATATATGAAGGGGTAATGAGTACATACAGTTAATTTTCCATAATTATTCATACCCATTTTTTGACTTAAAGTTACTTTTATTCAACTAGCAAGTTATTTTTTGACTGGAAATGACTTTGCTCCTTTATTGCCATAATAAGATGATGTACAAGACGCATCATTAATAAAAAATATTTTCAGCTTTTATTTACATTTGAGAAAAAGTATCATGTCCAGAATTATTCATACCCTTTACAAACTGTCACAGTCTGGGAAAATCCAAAGTTCCATACCATTCCAAATAGTGAAAGCTGTTCTAAAGCATCTTGTGTACCTGATTAATTGAAATAGCTGCTTTTTAATCAACTCAACAGGTGAAAAACAGCAGCTCTCTGCAGGTGGTCTGTGGACATTCATGGCTAAGACAAAGGAACTCAGTGAGGACCTGCAGCTGTGCATTGTGGCTGCTCACAAGTGAGGAATGGGCTACAAGGCCATATCCAAATGTTTTCAAGTTCCAGTGGCTACAGTGCAAAGTATTATTAAAAATACAAGATGTTGGCACAGTGGAAAATCTCAGAGGGCGTGGTCGGAAGCCAAAAGTGAAACCTGTGCTGGCCAGGAGAATAGTGAGAGAGGTGAAAACTTATCAAGGATTGCCACCAAGGCCATTCTGGTGAATCTGGGCTCTGCTGGTGGCAATGTCTCAAGGCAGACAGTTTTACGGACACTGCTTTGGGTTCCACGGATGCAGGAAAACGCCACTTCTCCAGGCACTTCTAAGGCATGCAAAAGCTCATTTGGCCTTTGCAAATGCTCATCTGGACAAAGAAGAAGGTTTCTGGTCTTCAGTGTTATGGTCAGATACCTGAAAAATTGAATTATTTGGTCACGATGATGTTGCCTTCATTTGGCATAAAAATGGAGAAGTTTCAACCCAAAGAACACCATCCCCACTGTCAAACATGGTGGTGGGAACCTAATGCTTTGGGGGGTCCTTTTAGCCAATGGACCAGGGAACCTAATCACAGTAAACAGCACCATGAGAAAAAAGAGCAATACATGAAGATTCTCAACAACAACATCAGGCAGTCTGCAGAAAAACTTGGCCTTGGGAACCAGTGGACATTTTAGCACAACAATGACCCAAAACATACAGCAAAGCGTGGTGAAGAAATGGTTAGCAGACAACAACATTGACGTTTTGCAGTGGCAGAGCCAGAGTCCTGACTTGAATCCAATTGAGAATCTGTGGAGGGAGCTAAAGATCAGGGTGATGGCGAGAAACCTCCAACCTGAAAGATTTGGAGCTCATTGCTAAAGATGAATGGGCAAAAATGCCTGTGGAGACATGCATTCAAAAGCTGGTCTGCAATTATAGGAAGCGTTTGATTGCTGTAATAGCCAATAAAGGCTTTTCTATTGATTATTGAGAAGGGTATGAATAATTCTGGACATGATACTTTTGCTAAAATATAAATAAAACCTGAGAAATTTTTTTTTCCACAATGATGCCTCTTGTACATCGTCTTATTATCTTTGGGGAGACACCTGTGTCATTTCTGCTCAAAAAGAACTAGCTTGTTGAACAAAAGTAACTTTAAGTCAAAATTTGGCAGGGGTATGAATAATTATGGGCTTAACTGTATGTTAATTTTCCATATATTAATTCATTTTTCTGTGTGAACCGTTCTGTCAAACACATGGTACAAAATTGTAAGCTGGTTTTACTTTGCTCCTTTATTGCCATTTTGAAATGGGTGTAACTGTAATAAACATTGACCTTCAGTGGTTGTGAAGAAGGTGACTTAAGGTTTGACTTGATCATACCTGCTTTAGGGTACTGGATTGTGCAGTCAGGTACAAAAATGTCTTCTTCTTTTTTTTAAAATAAAACCATGAAAATGATGAAATGCTTTGTGTGCTGATTTCTAATTGTATTGTCTGATTCTAAAAAGAAGTAAAAATTTAAACAGTATTTTTGGGAGTATGTAAACTCGATTAATCGTCAAAAGAAGCTAAGGACTTGTTACAGACGTTTAGGAGGTGTCAGAAATTCTCATTTAAAAATACTTAAATATTTTTAAATACAAAAGTTCATACACCGAGCAAGGAAACACACTTCACTCTGATTTGGAATGAGAGGGACCTCTGCTGGCTTTTTACAAAAATCATGTGACTCGAAATAGTTCACAGAGGATGACTTATCTGAAATTGATTGCTTTTATAATGCCACCTCAATAGTGGTTGAAAAAGCTAATAAAGACTGTTTTATTATTCTCTGGCTTTTTTCCCCCAAACTATATGGTAACTTGCAAATGTACTGTTTATAAGATTGGGGAAACCTGCAGTCAGCTGAGACTGAAGAAGTCACTTGTATGAGTGACGAGATTTACTTACCTGAATGATTGAGAATGCATCAAGACATATATGGTAACTTGGGTTAAACTAGGAAAACTGTCAGTTTCTGCCACTAGATGGCTCCTCTATTTTCAGATTGATGATCTTTACAGTGGCAGCTTTTCTTTTTCCTCTTAATGATCTTGCCATGGGTACGTTTATTTATTTTAGCACGCTGAGAACATATCACCAAACATATACAATACATTTTTGATGGCAGTCTAGGTTTTTGTATGCCATTTATGTACACGCTGTTGGTGTGTGTAGACCAAGCCTCCTTCACTGATCTCAGTTCAACACTAGCGGTGTTTGTTTCTCAGTTACAATGATTCAGTGACGCGTTGATAGGCAGAGACAAAACATTAGAAAAAATAAAATAGAATATATTTATGCCTTATACAATGCAGTCTACAAACTAAGCCATTATGCAAAGATATAGCATGAGAAAAATAGAACACGAGAAATATGTGAGTAAAAAACAATGTCATTCAACAAACTTCTACATTTCATTCGCAGGTGAACTGTCAAATATTACAATGTCTATCATTTTCGGTGGTTTATCACAAAATACATCAAAATTACACAATGGTAGTCATGATAGGCACAGCAGTAAAAACTGACACGACTCTTTTGAAGCCATGCTGACACAGATCTGCTTAATGAGCTCTTGAAATGCACGCTCAGCTTCCGACTGTCAGAAAGGAAGATTGACAGAATTGTCCCAAGCTGTCAGTGCCAGCCTGTTTTATATAAATGCTGGAAACTGAGTTTTTGATTATTATCTTTTTTAAAAAAAACAACAACAACCAAACAAACAAAGCATATGTTTGTGCACAGAAACGTTCTCTAAAATGTATATATATGTATGGGATTACATCTATCCAGATTTGTCTTTCTTTTATAGCAAACAAATAAGTGGAATATGCCCTAACAGTGTATCTTTTAGTCATTACTCTGTGAGAAATAAGGGCATGTAAAAGATATTGGAGAAGTCAGCCCTCTTAATTGTCTCATAAAACATTTAAGGTGGGGGGAGTGGCAGAAATGCTGCATAGTATAATTACACTGTCCATTTGAATGTGTGTCCACAAGACGACTGCTCCCTAATTCAGTAGGAAAGTTAAGAGAAACCCTGTCTCAGTATTAGTATTCATCCTAATGTAATTAAATTTATATTGCCTTGCATAAAAGACTATCCAAGGTCACATTTGTCCTTCATGAGATATGCCACACCTGGCGCTCTATAACGAAACTACCATACGTTTTTGTGAGAAAGATAATAATAATTGTCAGCTACAATACAGACATTTACAAGTGTACATGTGCAGTGTCTGATTAACCTTTCACGAACATGTAAATAAAAGCAACAGTGAGTTATTTGGTAGGCCTAATTCACGTTTTTGATAGGAGTACAGGTATCTTTAGCAAGCTGGCATATGGTCAGGTATTATATTCAGGTGTACCAACTCATCACTGAATACAGTAAATACAGTTTGGTGCGCCAACAGTGGAAGTCATCTGTAATATTAGGCTATGGCTCTGCTTTTAATGCGAACATTTCCACCACATGCGGTTTTCTTTTCTTTTTATCCCGTCCATTTCTATTTTACTCAGTGTTCATTTCACATTATTTTACTATAATTGTTTTGATTTTCCAATTAGAACATTTCTCATACCTAAATTACTAAATTAGCATGAGATAAATCTCTAATCTTCACCGGTAAAATCTAATCTTGACTTAAGGGAATGAGAAACCTGTTGAAATTCATTAGCCATCAGGATAACACGGTCTATTTTTTTACTGTCTACATTAAGTGTCTGTCTAAAGTTATTGAAGCCAGCCGGTCTTGGCTGCTCCAGCCCACGCCGCGGAGAACGTGGCGAAGCGACAAGTCTCCGGTATCTCAGCCACCGCAGGCGTAGTAAGCGGGACGGCAGGTAGGGGGCGGCAACATGGCGGTGACGGCAGCACAGCCACTGAACGGCGCACATCCGTGAGAGCGGCACAATCACGCACAGCTTTGTGTGTTCATCGCAGGTCTGTCAGCTCGGTAAACTGCCCGGCATCGATTTCACACCGGACATACTGACCAGAACTCCTCAGAGTGGATTTCACTGACAGAGAGTGATTTCTTTTTTGGTGTTTTGCTTTTTTTTGTTTTTTTTTCTCGAGTGTTTATTTCATTTTTTTTCGTGATGCTCCAGAACAGTGATTAAGTATATTGCAGAGAGAAAGCGTAACAGCTCCTGAAAGCTCCCGGTTTGGCTGGAAATGACAAGTGGTAGACCGGTGACAATGCCGGGCTCGCTGTCGCTCTCGGACCGACAACCTCCTCCAGGTCACGGGCAACACGCGGCTGCAGTCTCCGCTGCGGCCGGTGAGACAGTGATGATGTCCGGATCAGGTTCAGTGGTCCTCCCGGCTGGGATTATGAATCCATCGGTTCCTATCCGGAATATCAAGATGAAATTTGCCGTTCTTACCGGACTGATCCAGGCTGGAGAGGTTAGCAACCGGGATATTGTTGAAACGGTGCTGAATCTGGTAAGTAAACATTTTTCCTATCACTTTGTGACTGGACATTACTGCACAAACCCCAAATCATCACTGGTGTTCAGTGGCAACTAATAGAATATAACGTTCACATGTAACAAAATAATATTTATTTATTTATTTTTTACATCGAGGGGGTGGAAATAATAATTACATTATTTACAGCAGTAATATGAGCAGCTGCCCCAGGATATGGGATAGTATACAGCAGTGAACACTTAAAAGTCACACATGTACACATACAGATAAGGAAGGAGGAGGTGGTAAGAACACAAAGCCATAGCTCAAGTTTTCTAAAAAGTCCCACAAAGTCCCAGCTTCCCTTGTGTTTTCCTGTAAATCAAGCAGAGTCATTGCAGGTGAAGTGCATCACTTGCTGGGATTTAAAGGGCAATGTCAAGTGGTATTCATGTTAAAGTAAAATATGAGCCCATGCAGGAAGGCAATTGCTTCTTCTAAGTGTGGGAAAATTTAAGGGATACACCTGGCAACTGTTGGGGAGCTATTTCCACGGAGCCCAGACTTACTATAGCCCTGCTTTGTGATGTGATCAGTGTAGCTCCCCAGCAGCGTGTTAAAGATATATATTCTACACTTAATTAAAATGTGGTATCTTGTGGTAGTATGATAGTCACCACCCTCTCCCCATATACATTTACTGTTACCTCTAGAGTATTTTGTTTCACTGCTGCTTCTAAAAAGTAAGAATGAATGATTTCAGCACAATGTGTTTGAGAATTTGAACCCATATATGACCAGGCTAACCAAGTAGACCAGTTTGCTGTCCTGGTGTATAAATAGACTGTGTAGGCAGTTAATACCTTTTTGCTTTGACCATCTGCAGGAGTACTGCACAGCCTGTTTGCAGTAGTTTGCCTCTCCTTGTTAGCACACTAGAGATTAATTACGACCTGTTCTGGCACAACAGAGATCCACTTTGTGGAGCAGGACAAATTGTAGCCTTTGGCATGTTCAGGCATGAGAAAAGTACTGCAATAGCTGGAGTCTCTGACACCTTGCCCCCTCACACTTTGCAGCGCTTTTTTCACAGGAAATGTGCACACCAGACACGGAATAACACTCCAGCCTCTTGCTTTATTCTCTTGACCTACTGAATACAAAGTGTTAATGTCACAGCTTTCATTTTCTCCCTGTGCTCATTTAGTTTCAGTTATTTGTAATGTAATGTAAGATGCATTTTTATCAAATCATTTTCCAGCCTCATCTGTTCTCAATTCTTTTGAATGATGAATTTAATTAACTGGGGTAATTAGTGGTCTGCTCTGGTTAGGCATTTTGGATATCAGTCAGTTTGATCCTGGTTGATTTTTTAAAGCACAATCAAAATAATATCCCTGCAAACACACAAAAAAAGACATAAACTTAGACTGTAATTGTTGTTCTGTCTCCCTGTTTATATATAATATGTCCAAAAAGTGTGTATGGATCTCACTAGTCAGGGAAAATGGTGAAAACATTTATATTTATCCTTACAAGATTGAATGATGAATTTAATAATTAATTAATTAGTGGTCTGCTCTGGTTAGGTAAGTTTGATCCTGGTGATTTTTTAAGCTAAAATCGAAATAATATCCTGCAGGCTGTTTTTTTTTTTTTTTTTTTGGTTTTTTTTTGAGTGTACAGTATTTGGGCATTCTGAGGAATCCTTAAGTTTGCCTCACGGGATCCAGCTGTAGAGTAATAAAATATTAATGTTTTTCTCATTCTCTAAGGAAACTGTTCAGAAAATTGTGGTTTAAGGATACCGGCTCGAACATCTGTCATGTAAACATTTCATTCTGTTTTCTCCTGCAGATGTGCAGTTTATGACCATTTTTTGGAACCTGTCTGTCTGATGAGTTTCTCCAAGTTAATAATTAGCACCAAGAATAAATAATTTAACGATTCTCTGACTGAAGAAAGTCAGGTATGCTAATGGATCATACATTGAAGACTGGTACTCAAACAAGATACCCTGACCTATGGATACAGGCTTCCAAGCACATAATTATCGTGACCCTGACACTATGGCTTCCCATGTAGTGACAATAACTAGTTGATATTAACACCAAAGGATGACACTGTCATGTCAGGTCAGAGTTATCACAAGGCTTACTTAGGACTTATTAAAATGATACTCTACCCATCCCATTAGATCAAACTCTCACTATTTCTGGGCTTGAAAGGAAGGTTTTAAAAGTGGGAGACTTCTGCTGAGTTGAGGCTAATGCCAGTTATGTTGAGTTTAATAGTTATACATTTTCATGTTGGGAAAAAGTTTTAAAGCTAAATTCAAACTTGTTTAAAAATTGCTGTAAAATCACCCAGTTATCCACTATGTTTATATGCTCATTCTGCTCCATGATAGAGAGGCTGGTATTGTTTTCAGCTTGTGAATCTGTGTGTCTGTAGGGGTGTGTGTGTGTGTGTGTCATGGAGATACTGTCATGGGAACTAAGTCAGCAGCTGAGTGCTTTGGCAGGTGTTTATGCATCTGTTTATGGACAGATTGTGTTCATGTGATGGCAGTGACTGTGTATAGTTAAGCTCAAAATGAAGGGCAGGTTGAAAATGGATTTGGCTACAAAGTATTAATGTAATGTAGTAATGACTACAGAGTACTTGTGGACTGGAACATTGACATGTTGATAGACACTGACATTTTGATAAAGGATTTTTGTTACAACGGCATGTATTAAAGGAGCAAGGAGGCAAGATGGAAGAACTGATTTAGTATGATTCTATAGTATTGGTGCTGCTGTCACAGGTAAACAAATTTGTGTAGATGCTAATTTTATTTGGTCAGAACCAGATTTTTTAAAGAAAAAGAAACTGCTAACGTGGGGTGGTGATGCGTAAAATAATTTATTAATGCCTCACCTTGTTGGCCAGTGGTCTATAAAGGGGTTGTGAAAGCTTACATTAGTTGTCAAAAATAAGAGTTTAATAATAAATTTCTTGAAAATTCTTGCCTGTACAGTGTTCCCTTAAGGCCACACTAAGGTCTGTTACTGAGTCCTCGCGAGTATGACTTGTCTTGACTGTCTTGCCAGCTTAGGTAGAAATGGCACTAACATTCTTAAAAGAGAAATTGAAGGCAAGCTTTTTGTACACTCGCCAGCCAGTTTATTAGATACAGAGTTGGACCCCCTTCTGCCTACATAACTGCCTTAATTCGCTGTGAAGTAGGCACCAGGAGACGGGTACACTGTGTTCATGAAAGGATGGAAATTGTCAGTGACACTCGGGGTGCCTGTGGTACTTAAACAATGCTCAGTTGGTACTAAGGGGTCCAGAATTGTCAAGAAAATCCCCCTTATACCATTAAACATATGTCTTTAATCTGAATGTTGCAGCAGGCTCATAAGATCAGGCAGCATTTTTCCAATCTTCTGTTGTCCACTGTTGGTGAGCCACAGTGTATTATAACCTGTTTCCTGGTCTTAGCTGACAGGAGTGGCACCCGCTGTGGTGTTTTGGTGATGTAGCCCATCTGCTTCAAGGTTTGATGTTCAATTGAATTGAATTGAACTGTGTATTCAGAAGTGCTCTTCTGTAAACCTTTGAGTTACTATTGCCTTCTTATCAGCTCAAAGCAGTATGGCCATCTGTGATTCTGACCTCTAATATTAACAAATGTTTTTTGTCTTTTCTGGACCATTCTCTGTAAACCATTGTGATGCTCACCATGAAATTCAGCATGATTTGACCATATCTATATATCTAAATGCACTGCATTGCTACTACGTGTTTGGCTGATAAGATATTTGGATTATGAACAACTGAATTGGTGTACCTAATTAATTGGCAAGTAAGTTTATACCCTTGATGTTTTGGTGATTACACGGTCAACATACAAATGAGTTATTTTCATGAGCTTAATTGCAAATGCTGCTAGAATTATCCTAATGACAAGTGCAGTGATGCATATTGGACTATGGTTGATTGATTATTTCAGATTACAAAATACTCTAGAGCTCAGTTTAACTGACTATGAACCATCTTTGTTTTATCTTTAATTTATAGTGAAAGTCAAATTAGTCAAGATGCTGCCATATTGAATAAAGGTGAAGAAACTGGAGAGTTGACATACTTAAACAACGAGTGCTTTGCACCAGAAGGCTCTGGAGCTTAAACATTTGTCTGCACTAAATTGGTATTTGTAATTTTAAAACTGGTTTTCTTTGTGATGTGTTTGCTGATGTCAACAGCAGTCAACAAGGGGTAAACACTGCAGTTATGTAGTGCAGCTTGTCTCCTCAAAATTAAGTTTTTGTGTTACTAAATTGTTTACAGAGTGAAATAATTGCTATCTAGAATTTTGGGCTTTTCATTTTTGTGGGAATGAGGCACTTTTTGTACCTGGCCAGAGTGTGACGACCGAAGGGCTTGGCTGTTTTCCATATGACCAGTGTCTCTCTTCCAGGTAATTGGTGGGTTAAGGTGACCCAATTTAGGATGCAGCACACATGAGCAGATGGGACTCAGGGTTCCATCAATCAGCCCATCCAGAATTTTTTGAGGGCCTCTTTTTCTTGTCCTCTCCTCTCCCTCTGTCAGCCAGCTGAAAGCGCACTCAGACATTGCATGGACACTGATGTGCTGACAACAATTGATAGTAGTCTTTGGTTCCATTTTTTAGTTAATTTAACTATTTAACAGCATCCTACAACTATGTGTCAGCTCCATCTTTTTGTCACATACTTTGAGTTGGATTGTAACAAACGGGGGCTTGTCCAAGAGTTCGAAATGCTTAGCTGAGCTGAAATGCTTCTTTAGTACAGTCAGAAGTAGTTTTAGTATTTAGTATCATGAACAACACAACACAAGATGGTGTTAGTTTCAATCGGTTACTTTAATTAACTTTGAGTGACTTCTGATTGATGTTAGAAGATTAGTCCCCATTTCTTTTGGCCTCAAACCAAATGTCTTTGTCTTATTGCATGAATCTAGCCATGCATTTATCAGTGTGACAGCTCTCTTAAAGTCTTGCCACAGCATTTATAATTGTACTGTCATGAACTTCAGCATTTAACATGTTAACTGAGGCTTTTAGAGTCTCAGATCATGTGCTTGGGTTTTTTGCTGTTTCTCTGAGCATTTCACAGTCTGACCTTGGGGTGAATTTGCTGTGATGTCCACTCATGGGAAGATTGTGTTAACACACCTGACTTCTCCAGACCAGCAAACTCCCAAAGCTTCTGATTTTTATAGAGGTGGTTACATTTGCTGAGGATCAGTTAATCAAGTGCATTTGATTAGCAGCCCCTGGCTGCTTCCAACCCTCTTAATTCCTCTGGAAGCAGTGAACCTAATTTTTAACAGAATTGCATAGAATCCTGTGAAAACTTTCTTTTTTACACGACTGTGTCGTGACTAAGCCGAGGGGAACCTGTGTCCCATCTGTGATAGAGTTACAAGGCATGAATGTACCTTAAAATAAAAGGCAAAGCGTAGGGCAGTTTTAGGAGAATCAAGGAGCGACATTGTTTGAAGTTGATCTTTCTCACATGATGTCACAGTTTCACTACTGGAAATACTTTGTCTGATCCAGGAGGCAGGGCACATGGCATCCACTTGCTTGCAGTGAATTCTCCAGACATTGTAATAGGGAGCTGGCAAGTTAAAGACCATTTCATGTCTGATCCAAAGACTCAGACTTCTGCATTCTATCATTCAGATCCAAGTTCAGGGCTGTACTGTATGTGTGAAAACCTCTTGTAGGAGTCCTAATTGGTTACTTATAGCTGTTCTGTCCACAGTCCAAACATTTAGCCGTAATGAATACTTTAAATTTCTAATAGTTGTAGATGTGGGCAACATTCAGCAGTGGCCAGGGTGATGTCCCGATCATCCATCCAGAGTGTTTTTGCTCTCTGCCAGCTGAACTCTTAAATAGGCTTAAGCCCCACAAATGTAATGAAATATACAGAACATAATGAGAATGTTCTGTATATTTCATCTAAGTGATTGATCGAACAGCTTGGAGCAGCACCAGTCTGACACGTTCTTTGAGCATTGTTTCACTATAAATGTTAACAAGTTAATTGAATAAGAGTTAAATAGCTTTCCCCCCACATGACCCTAAAATAAAATCTTGTTTGTGCAATAGAGTAATTGAATGAGCAAAACACTGAGATGGTACTGTTTTGTGCCACCATCCCTTATCAGACCTAATTAAAGAGAGATGTCATTAATCTTTCATGTATAGCCAGCCTCAAATGAAAGCTGTAATTAAGATAATGTAGTATAAAACAGGTTGTGGAGTTCTGCCTTCAAGGTTGATGTAATTCCGTAGGAATTAAATGGTGTAACAAAGGCGAGCTTGAACCCTGCGATTTTTACCCTGGGATAGCTTGTCTTTTGTGCATTGCTGTATATTAGTTGTGTCAGTATAATAAGATCTCTTAATTTCAAAGACTCCAAAGGTGCTCAGGTGTGTGAGGGGGCAGTAGTGCTCATCTTTCTGCGATATTACTGCTGTTGTAAAGGTATATTTGGCTCAAGTTTTCTCTAGTTATTGAGACCTTGGTAGATTCTGGTTCTGTTCTGCAAATAATGATCTTTGTTTCTTCTTTTATACTGATTGTTGATTTTCACTGTAAAAAAAGGCATATTTTACTTTCTTTCAATGTCACGGAAGTAAAAAACTAAAGGTGGACCCTTTTTACAATATGTAAATCACAGCAAAAACAGAAAAGGAAGACTTTCAATCTCCTTCTGTTCTGTGAAGGCAGGAGAAGCTGGAAATGTTAAAGTGCATGTGTTATAATTTAAAGCCAACATGTAAGCAACCAAGTAAACAGACAAACAAAAAAACAGGGAATCAGACAATTTAAACTAAAGCTCACTTGCCATCAAGAGACATTCAATATATATGAAAATTAATAATGGATGAAAGACAAGCGCCGAGACTTGTATGTGGTCTAAGCAGCTTTCAGTTATTATTGGCCTACACTGTAAGTGTCCCTCTGCTGCTGTTGAGTCAGTTTCACACTTTGATCAATCTTGGATCAATATGACCTCTGGGCCCTTCTGCAGTTCTACAGATACTTTTTTTTGTTTTTTGAAAAATTATATTGGCTTCATGACTTTTTATGTCTTTAGTGCAGACTCACAGCATGCATATATGGAATAACTATTTAATACGACGAGAGATGAGAGCCGTGGATTTATACATGCATTCTCAATTTAATGGCATAACACAGAACAGGAACACATTTAATTTTTTTGATTGTGATGTGGCCGTTGCTGTTTTAAATATCATAACAAGAGACTTAATGTAGCGTTAATCTGAAACATGTTTTGCTAACACTCTTCTGTAGCTGTGTGGTGCACTGACCTCTGTGTAGAGCAGGGTAATGAAAGATAATTTACCTACGTGGCTCAATTAGGAATTGCATTAATGCTCTTAATGTACCTGGGACAAAAGCAGTAGGCTTCATGCTCTTTATAATGAGAGATTTAACATTCACCAGGAATAGCAGTGTTTACCTTTATGAATTCTTCACTCAGCCTTTTCACTTTGAACCACATGTATTAGAGGGGACTACAGTATGCTAAAATTGTCCTTCCCTTCTAAAGTTTATTCTCTACTAAGCCATCCAATTTCTGCCAACAGCAGTCTCCTCTGATCTACTCCATGATAATCTTCTTAGGATCTAAGGGAAAATAGAAATTCTTATTCTGTTCAAAGCTGTTTATTTAAAAGTAATTTACCTGAACTGTTGATTGATTCAGCCAGAATGCTGATATGCATTTTCTTGTCCTCAACCAAGAACAAAGCTAAGAAAGCATTCAGCGTTTTTGCTGTTGAGGCACAGCTCCATTGTTGTATCTAATTTTCAGGAGGTCTCTGCAGGTTGTCAAGTATCCTTGTGGTCCTGATTTATCATATTTTTATTGAATTGCATATTAAAATTAGAAATTCAGGGACATTGAAGTTTTAAAATTCTGGACTATGATTAAAATATAGTTAATCATAATAACATTTATTTTAATACAATAAGTTAATAATAATAATAATAATAATAATAAGCCTATATCATGATAAGGTACATTTTTAAACTTATTTACACAGTACATGTAAATCCAAGCTACGCTATATGGACAAAAGTACGGGGCCACCTACACATTGCACCTACAGCAGCTTCTCAGCCATGGAAACCAATGCCGAGCTGCTCCATGCACAGGTTTTGTGCTCATGCTAATGCCAAAGGAGGCTTGGAATTCAGAGCATTGGTGACTTTTATGCACTATGCACCTCAGCGCTCAGTCACTCCGCTCTGTAACATTACAGTGTCTGCCACTTCATAGCTGACTTCCACTTTCCAATAATACCACTTACAATTGATCATAGAATTTCTAGGATGGAAGAAATTTGACAATCTGACTTGTTGCAGTGGTGGCATCATATTACAGTACTATGGTTAAATTCAGTGTGCTCTTTAAAACGACCCAAACTATGTGGTTGATTTTAACACATCTGTGCCAGTGGGACTGAATCAGAATCAGAATACTTTAATAATCCCTAAGGACAACAGGTTTAATACATTGTGTGGCACAATACTTTTGTCCATCTTCTGTATTTTCAAATGACATTCGCTCTGTCATCTTGAACAACCAAAACTGTTCTTGCAGAAGTTACTGTACAGCCCTTTACATGGTGTTTATGCATGCTATAAAGCTCCAATTTCCAGATTCTCAGACTTGCAACCCATCTGCAAGTGACATCATTGGTACATATTTTACATTCAGTTTCTCACACGGCCAGATTTTAAAAGATAACTATGAGTCATGTGATAACTGCAGAGATGACTTATTGATTTGATTTCAGGAGGACAGTCTCCTAAATGCACTGTTGGGGAGAAGAGTGAGAAAAGCTAATGTACTGCTTCAGCTATTCAGAGCTGATACGTGTTAAGAAATCAATTTTCTGTTTTTTTTTTCTGTTGGAATCAGCATAAACTCCAAAAGCAGGACTAGTCAGACTCAAGTTTGGAAGATGTTATTGATATGTTAAAAATGCCCTGAAAGGTTGAAAGCTTGAAACATTCGTCTAAGTACTATTTTCTTCTCTACTGCAGAACTCCAGAGTTTATTAACACCCACGTGAGCATATGTGCATCCAATAAACTGAGGCTCTATTGTGGATTTGTGTGGTCAGGGGACATTAGAATGAAGCTTGTTTTAAGTTTGTATTAAAATGATTTTCCTGCAGTTTTCTAAACAATATTATGTGTTTCTTTTGTATGTATTTGTATCATTTATTTGTGTATTTAAGAATTTTCAATAATACTAATAACATTAATAATTCTAATGTAAATGGTCCATGCAAGACTCAAGTGGAAAATGCAATGCAACTCCATAGTTAAGAACCAAATAGAAAAATAACCTAAAAATTAAAAATCAAAAGAACAAAATGAGCTAAGCAAAATAAATATACATAAAAAAGTTTGAAAAAAATGTACAAGAAAGCCTGATGATATCATGAAGTCTTTAATAGTGATTTAAAACAAGATGCTGATGAAGCAGACAGGACCTTCCACCAACAAGGCAGCATCTTATTTAGATTTCAAATCTTCTTTTTCTTGTTTTTTCTCTTGGTTGAGTTACATAAAAGTATTTCGAAGAGCACATCTCGAGTCTTCTTTCAAAGGGTACGTGATTGTGGTTGTGCTGTGATGATAATTCACTTTGACATTGAAAGGACATTGCATGGATGTTTGATCCAATTTGGCATCACTCATCCTTCTCCAACCTCTGAAGGGGAATATTACAAGAAAGCCTGTTCAAACCATGATATGTTCACTCTCTCTTTGGGGATTAGTCTCTGTACACATACAATAATAATGAATAAATTGCATCTTATTTAATGTTTCAAGATAAGCATTTTTGAATGGTATAGGTAAATATCTACAGCTACTAACAGTACAACATGATCTGGGCTGTAACATGTGGCATAGCAACACATTACTCATCTGTGGTCTGTTAGTGGCCCGTTCTCACCTGTTTTTTTTATGTCAGGGATAAATATGTTGGGTTATCGTATGTAGCAGCAATGTAACTACTCCCAGGTGGAGTTAGTTGAGTCAGTTAACTAAATTCCAGCCTACGTATTAATGCATTGTCTCCCCCCACAACAGGGCACAAAATCCTACATTCACATGCTCATTTCTATGGAGATGAGCTGCATCTATGATTAGGCAAACATGCAAAGTCATATTGCTTGCTGCAGCTGGTTGACAGCGCTATAGCAAAGCAATGCGTTCACATCGCAGTGCAGATGCAGCAAAAGCAAAGATTACTTGGCTGAATATACCTGAATATATGAACGAATAAAATAGTTGGTTTTCTATAGTTTGTTTTCCCTATTAAATCTTTTGAAAACAAACTCACCAAACACTACAATTGATCCAGTTTACTGTCAAGAAAATATCTGTACATGTATATAAGTCATGAACCCTAACAAATGTATTAAAGGGCATGTGACAGGCTGTTTAAAGTTGGTATTAAGTCTATCTGATTTCTTGACATCACAGGCCAACTGTGCTGCAGACAGTTGAGGCAGCATTGAGGGGGAATGGATGAAGTATGTGATACAGTCCCAGAAAATTGATTCTGCTCATCTGGACGTAACGTTTTCAGTGAGAGAAATGTTTCGTCATTCATCCAAGTGACTTCCTGAGTCTCAACTGACTGCAGGTTTCCCCAACTTTATAAACAGTATATTTGCGTAATGACCCAAACCAGCACCACTGATATGTGGTGTGATACAGTAATACCATCTTGAAATGACCCCAAATACCTTTAAAAAAATACATTTTCATAGTGGTGAATATCAGACATCGCTATTGCCAATACTGATATATCTGTGATGGACTTATTGATTTGTGCTTTGATTTTAAAGGGGTATTTTCTTGTATGTCTCACAGCAAGATGACTTCAAGGTTCAGATGTGCCTGAGGTCTTTCTGTGTGGCATTTGCATGTACTTCATGTGCCTGCATGGGTTTCCTTCTACAGTCCAAAGGCATGAGGACTAGATCATCTGGTGAAGTTGTCTGTAGGTGTGGATGTGAGGGGGAATTGTTTGTGTTTGGCTGCTAATATGCTGGTGAACTATCCAGGGTGTATTTTTGTCTCTTGACCAGTGACAGCTGGGATAGACTCCAGCCCCTCTGCTACCCTAAAACTGGATAAATGGTTAAGAAGATGAATGGATGGAAAATGTTTCAGAATCTATATACTTTTTCCTTTGTTATTTTTTCCGGAGGCAGTGAATGAAAGGGTAGACGTGTGTACTTTGTGCTGCGTTTTTCTTAGTATTATGCATCAACAAAAAGGCGCTTCAACACATGTTCACTGTCATTCAACAGCAGCCTCCCAGTAGAAAATGTGAGGATTTTCTTTTTTTATCTCTGCTAGTGACAGAAAACGTACAAGAGAGGGTTGCTCACTGTATTGATGTAGCATAAGGCATGAGGTCCATGTTACAGAGAAGTGACAGATTTATAATTTTCAGTTGCACATGAGCCACTAGGCAGTTAATGATGTGCGTTGTGAATACAGATTTTTGCATTATGCCTGACAAAGCTGGCATTGTTGCCAGGATGCTTCTCTTCAGAATATGTTTTCATTTACACTTCATTCCATTTGGTTTTGAAGTGCTATGTCAGTGTACCCTGCAGTGTTTCACCATAACATGTGTAGCCAGGCTCCCATGTACATCCTGCTCGCTTGATTTTTTTTGTTTTGGCAGTTCCATCAAAGCTTTACTTTTTGATAAAGGTTAGTGTAATCTATCTCCTAGATGTTTATATTTATTGCTCCAGTACAGCTGGGATGTTTCCATTTCCTGCTGATATTGAAGCATGAAAGACTGTGTAAGAGGTAGATCACACACTGATTTAATGTGGCTGAAGTAAGGGAGAAATAATGGAGGGCTTAGTGAGAGTTAGGGGTTTGGATTACAATTAATACAAAGGGATCAGCATAATGAATGTAGACACCATTCGTTTTTATGGCTCATTATCCTCCATGCCACATTCTAACTGGATCATTTTATGATTAGTAACTTGGACATTGTCTGCTGTTGGCTTGATTCTTTCCCTCTGGTTCATTTCATTAACTTCCTGATTTTGATGGCATCTCATCATTTGTTATTGAATGTTTAGGTATACCTCTAATGAAACATAACTTTGGTGCATTAGTTTGAATTCAAATGCCATTTAACGTCAGATTTCCCTAGCACAAAAGCGTTGCTCATGTATAAATTCATGAGAGGCTAATGGACAACTACATGTGATGTTCTACTTCACTTGTTTAACTGAATGGATTGGAAATGGCAGCTTTGCTACTCCTTTACAGTTCATCAATTCAGAGCGTATTTATTTTCCAATTCCAGACAGATCAGTGTTTGTCTTCTCTTATCGGGAAGTAAACATCTGATGATGTATGGTACATTGTATATGGCTTTTTGAGCCTGTTTTAATACTCACTGTTCAAAACTATTGAATGCAGTTGAGCTTCAAACACAAGATGCCTAGTAGACAGTGCTTTAAAAATAAACAGCAAGTTAGTGCTGTTGATCTGGTTTTATTGTGTTATATGTTTGTTCTTGCTACATACTTATCTTCTATGTAGCTTCGGGGATTGAGCTCAGTATGTTGTATCTATGGGGTACTCGATCCCAATTTCAAGCAAAGGCTAGACCCTGAATATGTGTCTTGGGCTAATGCTATTAGTTGCGAAAGCAGGACTGCTTTGAAAGGAACATCTGGTTGGAGAGCCTCCCTGTTGCTCCCAAGTCTCAAGCAGAGATGGATTACTGCCATAGCATTTGGTGGAAGATGATTCAGCATGGAATTGGATGCCCTATATGGAACATGGCTTGGGACAGTGTGTCAGTGCTTCTCTTCCTGTTATGAATACAGTGTGTTAGTAGTGATAAAACGCTGTGGAGGTTACTGAATCCAGACATTTTGATTCTGACTGATTACATGCTTTGATTAATCTTGAAGTTGTTTATCTATTATTTCTTTGCTTTGGGCAGTAAGTCTGCACAGCTTACTTGTTTAATACACACACACACACACACACACACACGTATGGACCATAGTTATTTTCTCAACAGAAAGATCAAGTATTGCCTTTTAAAAGCTACAGGCTGTTTTTTTAAAAATATATATTTTATTTTTATCCATCCATGGTATTGGTATCACACCTGTCGCTCCTATCTCTCCCTTCAAGCATTTTTTTCATCTGACAAAAATCTCAGAGCATTTAATAAAAAATAGAATAATTAAACAAAGTAAAATATTTAAACAGCACAAATTTTCTAAAATAGCCCCCAAACACATTTCCCACTGATTCTTGAAGGCTTTTTGGGAGCCTTATCAAACTAGACAGAATATTTGATGAATTATTTTCATTTCTGTTTAAATAGACAGCTCTCCTTAAAAGTGGGAGAAGATACTTATTGGATAATGTACATCTAATCCAGTGCACTTGAAATCCAGTTTTTAATGATATTTCAAGTGAACCAGACAGCAGCTATTTGTCTTAAAAAGAGGATACAAATCCCTACTGAAGAAAGAGGCTCTATATCTCAGGAGTAACGTTTGCAGGTGACATGGCCTGGAAAGCACAATGTGGTCGTTATTGTGCTGACAACCTTGTCTGCACAGTTTAAATATGTGTCCAACTTCCTGGAGAGAATCACGGTGTACTATTTATTTTATTGGTATCACAGGACTATGTCATTACAAACCTGAAGTAGTTCTGTTTTTTTTTTTTCTTTCAGTCCTGCCAAGGCCAAAATTGCTTTCACTAGGTGTCCTGACAGTTTGTCCAACTGGAATCACAAGAATGAAAACCGGCAATTGTGTTTGGCAGGCACTTGCACAGTGTGACATAAATTGTGATTATAGTTTTGCAGGCATAATGTATAAATTTATGCACATTAAATGTTATAACATTAAATGCATCTAATTGTATTTTTAGTATAGAGACTATTATGTTTCTTGACAACTTGTTTTACAGCTTTGGGTTTGGTCACAGCAGAGCAAGTGGGGTTTGTTTTTTTTTTTTTCTTTCTTCTCTAGTAATACGACAGCCGTGGCTGATGCAGGACTCAGCCTTGGACTAACCTTGGAGAAAGCGCTGTTTCACCACAGGGGGGTAGTAGATTGGGGGGGATGGGTAGTGAGGTGAGCAGAAGTTCAGGACAGCCACGATGCTACTTCAGGGCACAGGAGGACAGCTGAGCTAAATCCATGTTGCTGCTGCGCTTGCATTTTATAACAGCAATGTGTTCACAATCCACGCTTGTACAGTGATTGTTCCAAGTTGTGCTTCGTGGCTAACAACAGAGAGCTCTCCCTATGGCTACCGTCTTGCAGTGGTCATTGTTAACATTTCCAGTCCAGAGCTGTGCGGTTCTGCGTCTGCAGTTAATGTTCTAATATTTTCCTATTTCCTATTATTTTCCCATTTCCTATTTCCTATTAATTTCCTCCTACTAAAATAGGAGGAAAAGGAGGGCTCTCTCATGCCATCATAAACCAAACTGTGTTTACACTTGATATGTTTCAGACGGGCTCAAAGAACATCAGTATGATTGACTTCAGTGAAACCTATTTATGTGCATGATCTCCCCAAGTGCCTATCGACCAGTGACCCGCAATCACAGTTGGCCAGCTCATTCTGCCTGCTTTCTGGCTGCAGTGGAGTCATAGCCAATTCACTGGAACAGTTTTATCTGTCTTACCTTTTTAAGAGTTTGAGCAAATTATCGAGCCACCACCGGCCCAGAAATGTCCTTGAGGCTTTAAAGTAAGTTTACACTGCTAAATCTAACAAAGCTGTACCTCAAGTTTCTAGCATTCTGAAAGTTACCACACCTTCAGAGATCCCATGTCTCTCCTGACCAGGCTTTTTGTTTTAGTACCACATACGGTAATATGGTACTGTGCAAAAGTCTTGAGCTACCTGTATGTCTGTGAAGGTTCTCAGTCATCCAGGTCATCGTAGTCTAAGGAGCTTGGAAAGAAAAGCTACCTTTTCTCTTGAGCTACCTCTTATTTTGCAGAATTTGCTGGATTTTTTCCCCCCATTTCTTGAGGACATGACTGTCAGATATTGTTCATCTGTAGTTTGTTTTTTAGGCCTGGAACTTATTTTTTCCTCCACCTGTCTAGTTTCCTCCAAAGTTTTAAGGACACACTACACACCATGCTGTGACATATACTAGGTTTTTGCCTAATAGCTCTTTGGCAACCAATTTGTTGGTGCGAAAATACTATTTCATGCCTGTCAAAATGTGTTATGTTTTTTGTGACAGGCAACTAGTAACAATGTACCCAAAAATACAATTTGGTTAATTGCTATTTTTTTTATGTGCAGATAAAACACTGGTTGATCCCTTGAGTTGGGTGCCTTGCTACAGTTTGAATGATTCATAGGTCAGTGTTAAGTGGTTTGAGCACAAAAAAGTGCCTCGAAAACTACAGCTAATACAAGAAAGTCTTGCTGATTGGAAGTAAAATATAGAGAAATGAGATGAGAGATGAGTTTTCAAACAGTAGGAATATCGAGTTTTAAAAGTGGGCTACTCAAGGTACAGGGACACAAATTGTTGTCTATAGATCATTAAAGTCTACAGCTCGTTTAGTTTCAGTGTCTTGCTTGTTAGACTGTGTCTTCTCAGAAATGTTGAAGCATAAAGGTTTATAAAAATTAGTACTTTATAAATTATTTTGGTGGATCCAGTAGAAAGAAGAACCCCAGCCATTTCAACAGCATGAGAGTAAGTAGCCTGATGATTGGAAAATTGGTCCTGTGTCTACTTTATCTGAGTAATGATAAGTTTTTAAAAGGTAGGCGTGATGGCCATGATGAGTCATGGTTGCTTGTGTAAAATATCATATGAATATATTTGTTTTGTTGTCTGCCTTGGCTGCCTTATTTTAGGTGTAGGCACATCTGCTTCTCCTCTGGATTCTTTCTCAGCGTTTATTTTAAGAGGTGCAGCTTTTAATTTACTGGCTTGGTCATTGAGCCAAAATGTTCATTTTCAGTCACTGTGAGGAAATATTTGTGAAACACTGTGACATCTGCTCTTTTGGCAGCCGGTCCATACCGAGCAACAACTCAGAGCCTCATTTAGAGAATCCACAGAGCTCAATGGACTGTTTGGCCCTGACTCTGTCTGAAACCCGTCCTTAACCTAAAGTGCCATGCTAGACATCAACATTATATGCACTCACATCTAAAATGAGCCTTTTTGGTTGGAAGGGAATCTTTCAGCCAAGGAAATCATCTGAACTAGTGAATTAAAAGCTCTAAAGAGCATTCCCCAAATAAATATATATAAATATCACTTCACAGCTTCCATCTTAAAATTATTTACTTTCAGTTTTTTGAAGCTCTGCTACTGAAGTCACTTGAACTCTTCAGTTTACTTTCCTGTGAGGTTTAATGTCTTCAAATATATTGTATCTGCCATGCTCTAAAAACACTTTTAACAGCCAAATTCAATCTTGATAGTCAATCTTGGTTTCCTATATAGATAAAAAAGAAAAGAAAATAACCCATGACTAAATTGGATAACAAGGTGCATTTAAAAATTTGACTATTCTAATTAAAAGTGATGTCCTGCTCAAAACTTTTGGCTTGATCCGAGTCAGAATCCTTTAAATATGGACATCTACCGATAGAAGGAGAGAGACTTGGAATCATTTTATATGTGGTGCTGTATTCTTGGGAAACAAATAACCCTAAATGTATGCAAAAGCATTTTTTAATATTTAAGACATTTTATCTCAACTACAAAAACAAGGTTCCTGTTACTACAAACAATCCTTCAGAAGAGACACTGGTAAAGTTTACCATCAAAAATCTCACAGCATTAATAACAGTTATTGACAGTTGACTGTTTTATGCATTGCACTGTGTCATTGTGTGTAAGCTAACATGTGAATCTGAAATACGCACTGCTTGTTCGCATTCTGCACAAGCTAAATACATGTTGACACCTCAGGTGCAGATACTGCACAGGTTTGTGAATTTCCAGCTGCCGTTAAGTTATGAAATCTTGTTTATTCATTCCTTTTGACAGCTGTCATTTCATTCAGTGAGTAGGAATGATTTTGCTGCACCTACAGCAGTCAAGCATGTTTAAAGTTCGGACCAGTGTTCATGTCGATACTTTATGAGACCGAGGGTATGTGACCTGTTAAACGTGGGGTCATGCTCAGCATGGCAGGTGAATAAGAATGCATCAGTCCAAAAGTTACAGAAGGATAAAGTAAGTCGAAAAGGAGAAAATGTGTTCTGTGGATTTAATCCACCGGTCATGATCCCCCTCAAGCCACACAGCTACATCAGTGTGATTTAAATGCAAACTCATTTGCTGCATTAATGCAGTGATATACGCTTAGAGCTGAAAATCCTGTAAGAATATTTAGGTTTTCGTTAAAACAAATACTGCAACACAACATCATTAATCGTTAAACATTAACAAAGCTTGTAGCTATTCTACGGAATACTTGCATATTTTATTTATGATTGAAATGAACAAAAAAGTTCAACTGTTTTGTGCAAAGTATGAAAGATGTTTATTCAAATGTCCTTTTGAATTCCAGATGGAGCAGGCTGTGGACTGTTTTCACTTTGCTGTCATATGGCTCTGCTTTTTTTCCTTTAGGCAGGATATATCACTTCACTGTGCATAGCTGGACCTCGGTGTCCTGTGTTAATTTGTCATCTGTCACGCCAGACTTACAATTAAATTATGTATCCTAACCTCATTCTTTCACTGACAGAAAGTTACTATATTATAGTAGCAACGTTGTTATATTTTGTTTGAAAATGCCATTAACAATGACCATAAGGGTATTTAAAAGATGGGCATACCCACCATGACATCACGTGTTGGTTTCCTATGTGACAGTTTGAAGTGTCAGCATTAGTTTTTTGCCTGCTGACATGTTGTTGTTTTGGAACCAGAAGTGATCATATTTAGAGAAGATTGTGGTGTGCTAAATAATTAGCTAATGCTAAATTGGTTGGCAAGCTACATTCATAAAGTGTAAAGGTGCAATATAAAGATACACATGTACACTAATTAATGCAAAGTAATAGACTCATAAAATACTTTCAGTCACTAACACACCACACCACAGATTTCAAGATGTATTATTTATTAAAAATAAATGCGGTGAGTTGGGGTGACTGTAGCTCAGGAGGTAGAGCTGATCATTGGAAGGCTGCTGGTTTGATCCCTGGCTGCTGTAAATGTTTTTTGAGAGCTTTAAGAATTACCAGTATAACACCAGACGAGATACATATTAAAATAAAATAAATACAATAAATAAATGTTTGTAAAAGCATATTAAAACTTGTTTTTATGCTGTAAAGTTGGGCATTTTAACATTGGAGTTTAAAAGCCAGCACTGTAACATCATCATGACAGCAGTCACTGTTTAACAAGGTTAGCCTAAGCTACTTGACATTTACACTCACCGCACAAAAACTGGATTACGTGAGAAACCGGATTAGGGATGAAAGTGTGGCCAGTGATTGAATCAAACCATTGCTTTTAACAGTGTCAGTTCAGCTCCTCTAACCTCACTGTGCGTGAAGGCTCCAGAATGACACTCCGGGGGGGGGAGACAGTTGGCCTCTGTCAGTACACTCGTTCTCGTTCAAAGGGCAGCTGGTGCTTCCAGGTCCATCACTCCTTCAGTGGTGTTGTGGACGGTGTGTGCCTGTGTTTCTGCACTGAGCCGTGTGATTGCCGTGTGGCAAAGAGCATGGCCAAGCCTCGCTCGGGGCATCTACAGATTAGTGTGTGTGGTGCCTGAGTGCCCATGTTTCTTGGCTGCCCAAACCTCTCCTCTTTCTTCCTTTTTTGTCTTAAGTTATTGGCTTCTGTTTAACAACTCAGTCCAAATGCGCAACAGTTAAAAGCCCTTCAAGGCACTTGTTATGTTTTTAGTGTTTTAAATAATGATATCAAGCATGTAGACATTTTGTCCATTGAAAACCCCCCAAAATTTGGGGATTTTTGTCTCTTTGTTAACCTAAACTGGTAGAATGCTACACAGGAAAGAGCACACTGAAAAAAACATACCAGCTGACATACTAGTTCCTGACATCAATTTGGAATTTTTCAGCAGTAAAATCCTTGGGGAGAGTGTACTGGGTGTATGTTTAGATTGACAAGTGATTTCTGTGCGCTATAAAACCACCACAGCAACAGCTCCTACTAAGAGAACTCTTTTCTTGGCTCAGTTTTGAGCTTTGGTGAGTGAATATGCATCTAAGCTGGTGCATCTCTAAGACAGGCCATGTATAGCAATGACTCTTTTCACCCTAGTTAACACAACTTTATGGATTATTATTGCAATAGCAATAACACTGAGTGCAGTACTCTTTTTCTGACAACATTGTATTTTACTCAGTTGTATGTAGTATTTGTATTCTATTTTATTCTATTGTATATAGTATTTTTATTTTATTCTATTCTATTGTGTACAGTTGTGTACAGTATCTTATTCTTATTCTATTCCAGTGTTTTCTAATTTTTGCTATGTAACTGTGCACTGTCCACTTTCTGCTGTAACAAAACAAATTTCCCACGTGTGGGACTAATAAAGGATATCTTATTTTATCTTATTAATACTGTCCATTTGATAAATAAAGATGTCCAAGAAGGAAAAGTACGAAAACTTGTTTAAAAATTGTTGTATTACATTGCAGGTGATTTTCCTTTGGCTCTAGCTAAAAACCAATTTTTTCATTTAAAACCAGATACAAACAAAAGATTCATGTCTACACCATGACATCACCAACTAATGGTGACTGATAAAGTCTTGCTTTGAAGATTTGAGTTTAGCAATTTGTTTTTTGTAGCCAGACTTCACCCTATTTCTTTCGCATATTTATGGAAGCTGCATGCTCAATTTATACCCTGTATGAGTGTGTTACAAAAATATGAAACAACTTAAGGTGCACACGACCAGGTTGTCTCTAAGTTTTATTTACCTTTGCAAAAGGGTTCAAACAACAGTACAGACTCTAAAACAGCAGTCTGCATGTTTTTTGTAAGCAAGAGAATATTTATAGAGATGAGTTACCTAACTGCCATGGTCACAGAATGTCATCAGAACACTGTGTGATAAAATATAACTCATAAATCAACATGTGGTTTATCTGAAAGATTACATGGAGACATGTTCAGTAAGGTCAGCTTGACACAGAGAAGAGGAGTCTTAAAATCTGCAGTTTCCAGGCATAGGTACCTGCTAATTACTTGTAAATAGCATGCAAACCCTAAAATTAGATTCATTAAAACCAGAACACCGTGTTCTTGAGTACAATTAAGCTAGGGATATTTTGTGCCAGAATTTAAAAAAGCCACCAAGGCCTAAACATGGTCAAGCGGTCCAATGCAGTGGCTCAAATTAGATTAGGTGACAGCTAGCAGGCAGCCACTGGCTACAGCTGTCTGTGTCAGCATCAACTTGTCAGTCAAAGCAGCCATAACCCTGCATAATTTTAGTCCTTTATCCAATTAAAATGGGTGATTATGTAAAAAATTCAATAAACATGGGTAAAATAGGCATTTGCCTCCTGTTTTATCCATATCAAACATAATATTAAATTGAATGCTGTCATCCCTGGAGAGTGTTACTGATTTCATGCTAATTTGCATTTGTACTGGAGGAGACTGGTCCTTCTCTACAAGAGTAGCCTGTGTATTTTTGAAAACTAATGAGACTAACTAAATGATTTGAAATCCACAACCACACTTAAGACTTTTCAGTCTCTCCATAGTGCTGTTTCTGAAAAGTGTAAAAGCAAAAATAAGTTACATCTGTTTTCAGCTGGCAGCAGTGTAACTAGAGTAAATCTAGTTTTTGCTTGGTTAATTAGTGTTCTTTTCCCCATAATATAATTATAGCAGAATTCATTTGCTTTTTCTCCTCCATTTCTGGAGGTAATTGCTGTGCTTTCTGAGGATTAAGTGAAGGGCTTCACACTGTGGGCAAACTCCACTGTTGGCACTGTAGTGTGACTCTGCTGTTTCACAGCCATCTGGCTCCTCTGTCTGTCTAGACCCAGGTTGTTTTACCACACCCCAGTCCATCTTGAATTTATAAATGGCCATAAATTCTGACAGGATCTAATAATTCCACATGATTTCCATCTTAAATTTGCAGTCATTCCTACAGTTTTTGGTTGTTTAGCACTCCAAAAAGTATTCACAGTATTTGTGGATTTAATTAATTCTGTACCCACACTAAAACCTACTGTCAAGAAATGAAAACTGGGATTTATGTAGAGCTGATGC